>NC_141814.1:4850984-5154015 GCF_057944985.1 Cucurbita pepo subsp. pepo | reverse complement strand
AATAAAAAAAACCGATTAATACTAGATGTTTTTTAAAATTTTTGTGGGAAATGATCAGGCTTAGTAATTTAGAATATTATGTCGAAGAAACATGGGTTATAAAACAGTAAAAGATGGCCTAAAATCGAAAACCTAATTTTGAAACCCTAATCCGGGACGTTTGAAGCACGTTCTAAAAAATCGAGTAATAGGCGACAAATTAAGAAATTTTTCTGGGGAATGATTAGGCTTCATGACTAAGAATAGAATTTCTAAGGAAAGGAGTGTATAAAATAGTAAATGATTGCTTAAAATCGAAACCTTATTCCGGGACGTTTGAAGCACGTGGAAAAAAAAAAAAAAACAAAAGAGGTCGTAAAATCGAAACCCTAATTTGGAAACCTTAATCCGGGACGTTTGAAGCACGTGCTAAAAAATCGAGTAATAGGCGACATTTTAAGAAATTTTGGTGGGGAATGATTAGGCTTCATGACTAAGAATAGAATTTCGAAGAAAAGGAGTGTATAAAATAGTAAACGATTGCTTAAAATCGAAACCTTATTCCAGGACATTTGAAGCACGTGCCAAAAAAAAAAAAAAAATCGAGTAATACTAGATGTTTTTTAAATTGTTTGTGGGAAATGATCAGGCTTAGTAATTTAGAATAAAATGTCAAAGAAACATAGGGTATAAAACACTAAAAGAGGGCGTAAAATCGAAAACTTAATTGGGAAACCCTAATCCAGGACGTTTGAAACACGTGCTAAAAAATCGAGTAATAGTCGACAATTTAAGAAATTTTGGTTGGGAATAATTAGGCTTCATGACTTAGAATAGAATTTCGAAGAAAAGGAGTGTATAAAATAGTAAACGATTGCTTAAAATCGAAACCTTATTCCTGGACGTTTGAAGCACGTGCAAAAAAAAAAAAAAAAAAAAAAAAACCGAGTAATACTTGATCTTTTTAAAATTTTTGTGGGAAACGTTCAGGCTTAGTAATTTAGAATAGAATGTCGAAGAAACATAGGGTATAAAACACTAAAAGAGGTCGTAAAATCGAAACCCTAATTTGGAAACCCTAATCCGGGACGTTTGAAGCACGTGCTAATAAATCGAGTAATAGGGGACATTTTAAGAAATTTTTGTGGGGAATGATTGGGCTTCATGACTAAGAATAGAATTTCGAAGAAAAGGAGTGTATAAAATAGTAAACGATTGCTTAAAATCAAAACCTTATTCTAGGACGTTTGAAGCACGTGCCAAAAAAAAAAAAAAAACCCGAGTAATACTAGATGTTTTTTAAAATTTTTGTGGGAAATGATCAGTCTTAGTAATTTAGAATAAAATGTCGAAGAAACATAGGGTATAAAACACTAAAAGAGGGCGTAAAATCGAAAACCTAATTGGGAAACCCTAATCCAGGATGTTTGAAACACGTGCTAAAAAATCGAGTAATAGTGGACATTTTAAGAAATTTTGGTTGGGAATAATTAGTCTTCATGACTTAGAATAGAATTTCGAAGAAAAGGAGTGTATAAAATAGTAAACGATTGCTTAAAATCGAAACCTTATTCCTGAACGTTTGAAGCACGTGCAAAAAAAAAAAAAAAAAAAAAACCGAGTAATACTTGATCTTTTTAAAATTTTTGTGGGAAACGTTCAGGCTTAGTAATTTAGAATAGAATGTCGAAGAAACATAGGGTATAAAACACTAAAAGAGGGCGTAAAATCGAAACCCTAATTTGGAAACCCTAATCTGGGACGTTTGAAGCACGTGCTAATAAATCGAGTAATAGGCGACATTTTAAGAAATTTTGGTGGGGAATGATTAGGCTTCATGACTAAGAATAGAATTTCGAAGAAAATGAGTGTATAAAATAGTAAACGATTGCTTAAAATCGAAACCTTATTCTAAAAAAAAAAACCGAGTAATACTTGATCTTTTTAAAATTTTTGTGGGAAACGTTCAGGCTTAGTAATTTAGAATAGAATGTCGAAGAAACATTGGGTATAAAACACTAAAAGAGGTCGTAAAATCGAAACCCTAATTTGGAAACCCTAATCCGGGACGTTTGAAGCACGTGCTAATAAATCGAGTAATAGGGGACATTTTAAGAAATTTTTGTGGGGAATGATTGGGCTTCATGATTAAGAATAGAATTTCGAAGAAAAGGAGTGTATAAAATAGTAAACGATTGCTTAAAATCGAAACCTTATTCTAGGACGTTTGAAGCACGTGCCAAAAAAAAAAAAAAAACCGAGTAATACTAGATGTTTTTTAAAATTTTGGTGGGAAATGATCAGTCTTAGTAATTTAGAATAAAATGTCGAAGAAACATAGGGTATAAAACACTAAAAGAGGGCGTAAAATCGAAAACCTAATTGGGAAACCCTAATCCAGGATGTTTGAAACACGTGCTAAAAAATCGTGTAATAGTGGACATTTTAAGAAATTTTGGTTGGGAATAATTAGGCTTCATGACTTAGAATAGAATTTCGAAGAAAAGGAGTGTATAAAATAGTAAACGATTGCTTAAAATCGAAACCTTATTCTAGGACGTTTGAAGCCCGTGCCAAAAAAAAAAAAAAAACCGAGTAATACTAGATGTTTTTTAAAATTTTGGTGGGAAATGATCAGTCTTAGTAATTTAGAATAAAATGTCGAAGAAACATAGGGTATAAAACACTAAAAGAGGTCGTAAAATCGAAACCCTAATATGGAAACCCTAATCCAGGACGTTTGAAGCACGTGCTAATAAATCGAGTAATAGTCGACATTTTAAGAAATTTTGGTTGGGAATAATTAGGCTTCATGACTTAGAATAGAATTTCGAAGAAAAGGAGTCTATAAAATAGTAAACGATTGCTTAAAATCGAAACCTTATTACGGGTCGTTTGCAGCACGTGCAAAATAAAAAAAAATAAAAAAAACCGAGTAATACTAGATGTTTTTTAAAATTTTTGTGGGAAACGTTCAGTCTTAGTAATTTAGAATAGAATGTCGAAGAAACATAGGGTATAAAACAGTAAAAGAGGGCATAAAATCGAAAACATAATTTGGAAACCCTAATCCGGGAAGTTTGAAGCACGTTCTAAAAAATCGAGTAACAGGCGACAATTTAAGAAATTTTTCTGGGGAATGATTAGGCTTCATGACTGAGAATATTATTTTGAAGGAAAGGAGTGTATAAAATAGTAAACGATTGCTTAAAATCGAAACCTTATTCCGGGACGTTTGCAGCACGTGGAAAAAAATAAAAAATAAAAAAAACCGAGTAATACTAGATGTTTTTTAAAATTTTTGTGGTAAATGATCAGGCTTAGTAATTTAGAATAGAATGTCGAAGAAACATAGGGTATAAAACAGTAAAAGAGGGAGTAAAATCGAAAACATAATTTGGAAACCCTAATCCGGGACGTTTGAAGCACGTTCTAAAAAATCGAGTCATAGGCGACAATTTAAGAAATTTTTCTGGGGAATAATTAGGCTTCATGAGTGAGAATAGAATTTCGAAGGAAAGGAGTGTATAAAATAGTAAACGATTGCTTAAAATCGAAACCTTATTCCGGGACGTTTGAAGCATGTGCAAAAAAAAAAAAAAAAAAAAAAACGGAGTAATACTTGATCATTTTAAAATTTTTGTGGGAAACGATTAGGCTTAGTAATTTATAATAGAATGTCGAAGAAACATAGGGTATAAAACAGTAAAAGAGGGCGTAAAATCGAAAACCTAATTGGGAAACCCTAATCCGGGACGTTTGAAGCACGTGCTAAAAAATTGAGTAATAGGCGACATTTTAAGAAATTTTGGTGGGGAATGATTAGGTTTCATGACTAAGAATAGAATTTCGAAGAAAAGGAGTGTATAAAATAGTAAACGATTGCTTAAAATCGAAACCTTATTCCAGGACATTTGAAGCACGTGCCAAAAAAAAAAAAAACCGAGTAATACTAGATGTTTTTTAAAATGTTTGTGGGAAATGATCAGGCTTAGTAATTTAGAATAAAATGTAGAAGAAACATAGGGTATAAAACACTAAAAGAGGGCGTAAAATCGAAAACCTAATTGGGAAACCCTAATCCAGGACGTTTGAAACACGTGCTAAAAAATCGAGTAATAGTCGACATTTTAAGAAATTTTGGTTGGGAATAATTAGGCTTCATGACTTAGAATAGAATTTCGAATAAAAGGAGTGTATAAAATAGTAAACAATTGCTTAAAATCGAAACCGTATTCCGGGTCGTTTGCAGCACGTGCAAAATAAATAAAAAATAAAAAAAACCGAGTAATACTAGATGTTTTTTAAAATTTTTGTGGGAAATGTTCAGGCTTAGTAATTTAGAATAGAATGTCGAAGAAACACAGGGTATAAAACAGTAACAGAGGACGTAAAATCGAAAACCTAATTTGGAAACCCTAATCCAGGACGTTTGAAACACGTGCTAAAAAATCGAGTAATAGTCGACATTTTAAGAAATTTTTTTGGGGAATGATTAGGCTTCATGAGTGAGAATAGAATTTCGAAGAAAAGGAGTCTATAAAATAGTAAACGATTGCTTAAAATCGAAACCTTATTCCGGGTCGTTTGCAGCACGTGCAAAAAAAAAAAAAAAAAAAAAAAAACGGAGTAATACTTGATCATTTTAAAATTTTTGTGGGAAACGATTAGGCTTAGTAATTTAGAATAGAATGTTGAAGAAACATAGGGTATAAAACACTAAAAGAGGTCGTAAAATCGAAACCCTAATTTGGAAACCCTAATCCGGGACGTTTGAAGCACGTGCTAAAAAATTGAGTAATAGGCGACATTTTAAGAAATTTTGGTGGGGAATGATTAGGCTTCATGACTAAGAATAGAATTTCGAAGAAAAGGAGTGTATAAAATAGTAAACGATTGCTTAAAATCGAAACCTTATTCCAGGACATTTGAAGCACGTGCCAAAAAAAAAAAAAAAAATCGAGTAATACTAGATGTTTTTTAAAATGTTTGTGGGAAATGATCAGGCTTAGTAATTTAGAATAAAATGTAGAAGAAACATAGGGTATAAAACACTAAAAGAGGGCGTAAAATCAAAAACCTAATTGGGAAACCGTAATCCAGGACGTTTGAAACACGTGCTAAAAAATCGAGTAATAGTCGACATTTTAAGAAATTTTGGTTAGGAATAATTAGGCTTCATGACTTAGAATAGAATTTCGAAGAAAAGGAGTCTATAAAAGAGTAAACGATTGCTTAAAATCGAAACCTTATTCTGGGACGTTTGAAGCACATGCTAAAAAAAAAAACAAAAAAAAAAACCGAGTAATACTTGATGTTTTTTTAAAATTTTTGTGGGAAATGATCAGGATTAGTAATTTAGAATAGAATGTCGAAGAAACATAGGGTATAAAACAGTAAAAGAGGGCGTAAAATCGAAAACCTAATTTGGAAACCCTAATCCAGGACGTTTGAAACACGTGCTAAAAAATCGAGTAATAGTCGACATTTTAAGAAATTTTGGTTGGGAATAATTAGGCTTCATGACTTAGAATAGAATTTCGAAGAAAAGGAGTCTATAAAATAGTAAACGATTGCTTAAAATCGAAACCTTATTCCGTGTCGTTTGCAGCACGTGCAAAATAAAAAAAATAAAAAAAACCGAGTAATACTAGATGTTTTTTAAAATTTTTGTGGGAAATGATCAGGCTTAGTAATCTAGAATAGAATGTCGAAGAAACATAGGGTATAAAACAGTAAAAGAGGGCGTAAAATCGAAAACATAATTTGGAAACCCTAATCCGGGACGTTTGAAGCACGTTCTAAAAAATCGAGTAATAGGCGACAATTTAGGAAATTTTTCTGGGGAATGATTAGGCTTCATGACTGAGAATAGAATTTCGAAGGAAAGGAGTGTATAAAATAGTAAACGATTGCTTAAAATCGAAACTTTATTCCGGGACGTTTGCAGCACGTGGAAAAAAATAAAAAATAAAAAAAACCGAGTAATACTAGATGTTTTTTAAAATTTTTGTGGGAAATGATCAGGCTTAGTAATTTAGAATAGAATGTCGAAGAAACATAGGGTATAAAACAGTAAAAGAGGGAGTAAAATCGAAAACATAATTTGGAAACCCTAATCCGGGACGTTTGAAGCACGTTCTAAAAAATCGAGTCATAGGCGACAATTTAAGAAATTTTTCTGGGGAATGATTAGGCTTCATGAGTGAGAATAGAATTTAGAAGGAAAGGAGTGTATAAAATAGTAAACGATTGCTTAAAATCGAAACCTTATTCCGGGACGTTTGAAGCATGTGCAAAAAAAAAAAAAAAAAAAAAAAAAAAACCGAGTAATACTTGATCATTGTAAAATTTTTTTGGGAAACGATTAGGCTTAGTAATTTATAATAGAATGTCGAAGAAACATAGGGTATAAAACAGTAAAAGAGGGCGTAAAATCGAAAACCTAATTGGGAAACCCTAATCCGAGACGTTTGAAGCACGTGCTAAAAAATTGAGTAATAGGCGACATTTTAAGAAATTTTGGTGGGGAATGATTAGGTTTCATGACTAAGAATAGAATTTCGAAGAAAAGGAGTGTATAAAATAGTAAACGATTGCTTAAAATCGAAACCTTATTCCAGGACATTTGAAGCACGTGCCAAAAAAAAAAAAAAACGAGTAATACTAGATGTTTTTTAAAATGTTTGTGGGAAATGATCAGGATTAGTAATTTAGAATAAAATGTAGAAGAAACATAGGGTATAAAACACTAAAAGAGGGCGTAAAATCGAAAACCTAATTGGGAAACCCTAATCCAGGACGTTTGAAACACATGCTAAAAAATCGAGTAATACTTGATGTTTTTTAAAATTTTTGTGGGAAATGATCAGGCTTAGTAATTTAGAATAGAACGTCATAGAAACATTGGGTATAAAACACTAAAAGAGGGCGTAAAATCGAAAACCTAATTGGGAAACCCTAATCCGAGACGTTTGAAGCACGTGCTAAAAAATTGAGTAATAGGCGACATTTTAAGAAATTTTGGTGGGGAATGATTAGGTTTCATGACTAAGAATAGAATTTCGAAGAAAAGGAGTGTATAAAATAGTAAACGATTGCTTAAAATCGAAACCTTATTCCAGGACATTTGAAGCACGTGCCAAAAAAAAAAAAAACCGAGTAATACTAGATGTTTTTTAAAATGTTTGTGGGAAATGATCAGGCTTAGTAATTTAGAATAAAATGTAGAAGAAACATAGGGTATAAAACACTAAAAGAGGGCGTAAAATCGAAAACCTAATTGGGAAACCCTAATCCAGGACGTTTGAAACACATGCTAAAAAATCGAGTAATAGTCGACATTTTAAGAAATTTTTGTTGGGAATAATTAGGCTTCATGACTTAGAATAGAATTTTGAATAAAAGGAGTGTATAAAATAGTAAACAATTGCTTAAAATCGAAACCGTATTCCAGGTCGTTTGCAGCACGTGCAAAATAAAAAAAAAATAAAAAAAACCGAGTAATACTAGATGTTTTTTAAAATTTTGTGGGAAATGTTCAGGCTTAGTAATTTAGAATAGAATGTCGAAGAAACATAGGGTATAAAACAGTAAAAGAGGGCGTAAAATCGAAAACCTAATTTGGAAACCCTAATCCAGGACGTTTGAAACACGTGCTAAAAAATCGAGTAATAGTCGACATTTTAAGAAATTTTTTTGGGGAATGATTAGGCTTCATGAGTGAGAATAGAATTTCGAAGAAAAGGAGTCTATAAAATAGTAAACGATTGCTTAAAATCGAAACCTTATTCCGGGTCGTTTGCAGCACGTGCAAAAAAAAAAAAAAAAAAAAAAAAACGGAGTAATACTTGATCATTTTAAAATTTTTGTGGGAAACGATTAGGCTTAGTAATTTAGAATAGAATGTCGAAGAAACATAGGGTATAAAACACTAAAAGAGGTCGTAAAATCGAAACCCTAATTTTGAAACCCTAATTTTGAAACCCTAATCCGGGACATTTGAAGCACGTGCTAAAAAATTGAGTAATAGGCGACATTTTAAGAAATTTTGGTGGGGAATGATTAGGCTTCATGACTAAGAATAGAATTTCGAAGAAAAGGAGCGTATAAAATAGTAAACGATTGCTTAAAATCGAAACCTTATTCCAGGACATTTGAAGCACGTGCCAAAAAAAAAAAAAAAAATCGAGTAATACTAGATGTTTTTTAAAATGTTTGTGGGAAATGATCAGGCTTAGTAATTTAGAATAAAATGTAGAAGAAACATAGGGTATAAAACACTAAAAGAGGGCGTAAAATCAAAAACCTAATTGGGAAACCCTAATCCAGGACGTTTGAAACACGTGCTAAAAAATCGAGTAATAGTCGACATTTTAAGAAATTTTGGTTGGGAATAATTAGGCTTCATGACTTAGAATAGAATTTCGAAGAAAAGGAGTCTATAAAAGAGTAAACGATTGCTTAAAATCGAAACCTTATTCTGGGACGTTTGAAGCACATGCTAAAAAAAAAAACAAAAAAAAAAAACCGAGTAATACTTGATGTTTTTTTAAAATTTTTGTGGGAAATGATCAGGATTAGTAATTTAGAATAGAATGTCGAAGAAACATAGGGTATAAAACAGTAAAAGAGGGCGTAAAATCGAAAACCTAATTTGGAAACCCTAATCCAGGACGTTTGAAACACGTGCTAAAAAATCGAGTAATAGTCGACATTTTAAGAAATTTTGGTTGGGAATAATTAGGTTTCATGACTTAGAATAGAATTTCGAAGAAAAGGAGTGTATAAAATAGTAAACGATTGCTTAAAATCGAAACCTTATTCCGGGTCGTTTGCAGCACGTGCAAAATAAAAAAAATAAAAAAAACCGAGTAATACTAGATGTTTTTTAAAATTTTTGTGGGAAATGATCAGGCTTAGTAATCTAGAATAGAATGTCGAAGAAACATAGGGTATAAAACAGTAAAAGAGGGCGTAAAATCGAAAACATAATTTGGAAACCCTAATCCGGGACGTTTGAAGCACGTTCTAAAAAATCGAGTAATAGGCGACAATTTAGGAAATTTTTCTGGGGAATGATTAGGCTTCATGACTGAGAATAGAATTTCGAAGGAAAGGAGTGTATAAAATAGTAAACGATTGCTTAAAATCGAAACCTTATTCCGGGACGTTTGAAGCACGTGAAAAAAAAATAAAAAAAAACCGAGTAATACCTGATCATTTTAAAATTTTTGTAGGAAACGATTAGGCTTAGTAATTTAGAATAGAATGTCGAAGAAACATAGGGTATAAAACACTAAAAGAGGTCGTAAAATCGAAACCCTAATTTGGAAACCCTAATCCGGGACGTTTGAAGCACGTGCTAAAAAATCGAGTAATAGGCGAAATTTTAAGAAATTTTGGTGGGGAATGATTAGGCTTCATGACTAAGAATAGAATTTCGAAGAAAAGGAGTGTATAAAATAGTAAACGATTGCTTAAAATCGAAACCTTATTCCAGGACGTTTGAAGCACGTGCCAAAAAAAAAAAAAAAAAACGAGTAATACTAGATGTTTTTTAAAATTTTTGTGGGAAATGATCAGGCTTAGTAATTTAGAATAAAATATCGAAGAAACATAGGGTATAAAACTCAAAAAGAGGGCGTAAAATCGAAAACCTAATTTGGAAACCCTAATCCAGGACGTTTGAAACACGTGCTAAAAAATCGAGTAATAGTCGACATTTTAAGAAATTTTGGTTGGGAATAATTAGGCTTCATGACTTAGAATAGAATTTCGCAGAAAAGGAGTCTATAAAATAGTAAACGATTGCTTAAAATCGAAACCTTATTCCGGGTCGTTTGCAGCACGTGCAAAAAAAAAAAAAAAAAAAAAAACGGAGTAATACTTGATCATTTTAAAATTTTTGTGGGAAACGATTAGGCTTAGTAATTTAGAATAGAATGTCGAAGAAACATAGGGTATAAAACACTAAAAGAGGTCGTAAAATCGAAACCCTAATTTTGAAACCCTAATCCGGGACATTTGAAGCACGTGCTAAAAAATTGAGTAATAGGCGACATTTTAAGAAATTTTGGTGGGGAATGATTAGGCTTCATGACTAAGAATAGAATTTCGAAGAAAAGGAGCGTATAAAATAGTAAACGATTGCTTAAAATCGAAACCTTATTCCAGGACATTTGAAGCACGTGCCAAAAAAAAAAAAAAAAATCGAGTAATACTAGATGTTTTTTAAAATGTTTGTGGGAAATGATCAGGCTTAGTAATTTAGAATAAAATGTAGAAGAAACATAGGGTATAAAACACTAAAAGAGGGCGTAAAATCAAAAACCTAATTGGGAAACCCTAATCCAGGACGTTTGAAACACGTGCTAAAAAATCGAGTAATAGTCGACATTTTAAGAAATTTTGGTTGGGAATAATTAGGCTTCATGACTTAGAATAGAATTTCGAAGAAAAGGAGTCTATAAAAGAGTAAACGATTGCTTAAAATCGAAACCTTATTCTGGGACGTTTGAAGCACATGCTAAAAAAAAAAAACAAAAAAAAAAAACCGAGTAATACTTGATGTTTTTTTAAAATTTTTGTGGGAAATGATCAGGATTAGTAATTTAGAATAGAATGTCGAAGAAACATAGGGTATAAAACAGTAAAAGAGGGCGTAAAATCGAAAACCTAATTTGGAAACCCTAATCCAGGACGTTTGAAACACGTGCTAAAAAATCGAGTAATAGTCGACATTTTAAGAAATTTTGGTTGGGAATAATTAGGTTTCATGACTTAGAATAGAATTTCGAAGAAAAGGAGTGTATAAAATAGTAAACGATTGCTTAAAATCGAAACCTTATTCCGGGTCGTTTGCAGCACGTGCAAAATAAAAAAAATAAAAAAAACCGAGTAATACTAGATGTTTTTTAAAATTTTTGTGGGAAATGATCAGGCTTAGTAATCTAGAATAGAATGTCGAAGAAACATAGGGTATAAAACAGTAAAAGAGGGCGTAAAATCGAAAACATAATTTGGAAACCCTAATCCGGGACGTTTGAAGCACGTTCTAAAAAATCGAGTAATAGGCGACAATTTAGGAAATTTTTCTGGGGAATGATTAGGCTTCATGACTGAGAATAGAATTTCGAAGGAAAGGAGTGTATAAAATAGTAAACGATTGCTTAAAATCGAAACCTTATTCCGGGACGTTTGAAGCACGTGAAAAAAAAATAAAAAAAAACCGAGTAATACCTGATCATTTTAAAATTTTTGTAGGAAACGATTAGGCTTAGTAATTTAGAATAGAATGTCGAAGAAACATAGGGTATAAAACACTAAAAGAGGTCGTAAAATCGAAACCCTAATTTGGAAACCCTAATCCGGGACGTTTGAAGCACGTGCTAAAAAATCGAGTAATAGGCGAAATTTTAAGAAATTTTGGTGGGGAATGATTAGGCTTCATGACTAAGAATAGAATTTCGAAGAAAAGGAGTGTATAAAATAGTAAACGATTGCTTAAAATCGAAACCTTATTCCAGGACGTTTGAAGCACGTGCCAAAAAAAAAAAAAAAAAACGAGTAATACTAGATGTTTTTTAAAATTTTTGTGGGAAATGATCAGGCTTAGTAATTTAGAATAAAATATCGAAGAAACATAGGGTATAAAACTCAAAAAGAGGGCGTAAAATCGAAAACCTAATTTGGAAACCCTAATCCAGGACGTTTGAAACACGTGCTAAAAAATCGAGTAATAGTCGACATTTTAAGAAATTTTGGTTGGGAATAATTAGGCTTCATGACTTAGAATAGAATTTCGCAGAAAAGGAGTCTATAAAATAGTAAACGATTGCTTAAAATCGAAACCTTATTCCGGGTCGTTTGCAGCACGTGCAAAAAAAAAAAAAAAAAAAAAACGGAGTAATACTTGATCATTTTAAAATTTTTGTGGGAAACGATTAGGCTTAGTAATTTAGAATAGAATGTCGAAGAAACATAGGGTATAAAACACTAAAAGAGGTCGTAAAATCGAAACCCTAATTTGGAAACCCTAATCCGGGACGTTTGAAGCACGTGCTAAAAAATTGAGTAATAGGCGACATTTTAAGAAATTTTGGTGGGGAATGATTAGGCTTCATGACTAAGAATAGAATTTCGAAGAAAAGGAGTGTATAAAATAGTAAACGATTGCTTAAAATCGAAACCTTATTCCAGGACGTTTGAAGCACGTGCAAAAAAAAAAAAAAAAAAACCGAGTAATACTAGATGTTTTTTAAAATTTTTGTGGGAAATGATCAGGCTTAGTAATTTAGAATAAAATATCGAAGAAACATAGGGTATAAAACACTAAAAGAGGGCGTAAAATCGAAAACCTAATTTGGAAACTCTAATCCATGACGTTTGAAACACGTGCTAAAAAATCGAGTAATAGTCGACATTTTAAGAAATTTTGGTTGGGAATAATTAGGCTTCATGACTTAGAATAGAATTTCGCAGAAAAGGAGTCTATAAAATAGTAAACGATTGCTTAAAATCGAAACCTTATTCCGGGTCGTTTGCAGCACGTGCAAAAGAAAAAAAAAAAAAAAAAACGGAGTAATACTTGATCATTTTAAAATTTTTGTGGGAAACGATTAGGCTTAGTAATTTAGAATAGAATGTCGAAGAAACATAGGGTATAAAACACTAAAAGAGGTCGTAAAATCGAAACCCTAATTTGGAAACCCTAATCCGGGACGTTTGAAGCACGTGCTAAAAAATTGAGTAATAGGCGACATTTTAAGAAATTTTGGTGGGGAATGATTAGGCTTCATGACTAAGAATAGAATTTCGAAGAAAAGGAGTGTATAAAATAGTAAACGATTGCTTAAAATCGAAACCTTATTCCAGGACATTTGAAGCACGTGCCAAAAAAAAAAAAAAAAACCGAGTAATACTAGATGTTTTTTAAAATGTTTGTGGGAAATGATCAGGCTTAGTAATTTAGAATAAAATGTAGAAGAAACATAGGGTATAAAACACTAAAAGAGGGCGTAAAATCAAAAACCTAATTGGGAAACCCTAATCAAGGACGTTTGAAACACGTGCTAAAAAATCGAGTAATAGTCGACATTTTAAGAAATTTTTGTTGGGAATAATTAGGCTTCATGACTTAGAATAGAATTTCGAAGAAAAGGAGTCAATAAAAGAGTAAACGATTGCTTAAAATCGAAACCTTATTCTGGGACGTTTGAAGCACATGCTAAAAAAAAAAACAAAAAAAAAAACCGAGTAATACTTGATGTTTTTTTAAAATTTTTGTGGGAAATGATCAGGATTAGTAATTTAGAATAGAATGTCGAAGAAACATAGGGTATAAAACAGTAAAAGAGGGCGTAAAATCGAAAACCTAATTTGGAAACCCTAATCCAGGACGTTTGAAACACGTGCTAAAAAATCGAGTAATAGTCGACATTTTAAGAAATTTTGGTTGAGAATAATTAGGTTTCTTGACTTAGAATAGAATTTCGAAGAAAAGGAGTGTATAAAATAGTAAACGATTGCTTAAAATCGAAACCTTATTCCAGGACGTTTGAAGCACGTGCCAAAAAAAAAAAAAAAAACCGAGTAATACTAGATGTTTTTTAAAATTTTTGTGGGAAATGATCAGGCTTAGTAATTTAGAATAAAATATCGAAGAAACATAGGGTATAAAACACTAAAAGAGGGCGTAAAATCGAAAACCTAATTTGGAAACTCTAATCCAGGACGTTTGAAACACGTGCTAAAAAATCGAGTAATAGTCGACATTTTAAGAAATTTTGGTTGGGAATAATTAGGCTTCATGACTTAGAATAGAATTTCGCAGAAAAGGAGTCTATAAAATAGTAAACGATTGCTTAAAATCGAAACCTTATTCCGGGTCGTTTGCAGCACGTGCAAAAGAAAAAAAAAAAAAAAAAACGGAGTAATACTTGATCATTTTAAAATTTTTGTGGGAAACGATTAGGCTTAGTAATTTAGAATAGAATGTCGAAGAAACATAGGGTATAAAACACTAAAAGAGGTCGTAAAATCGAAAACCTAATTGTGAAACCCTAATCCAGGACGTTTGAAACACGTGCTAAAAAATCGAGTAATAGTCGACATTTTAAGAAATTTTGGTTGGGAATAATTAGGCTTCATGACTTAGAATAGAATTTCGCAGACAAGGAGTCTATAAAATAGTAAACGATTGCTTAAAATCGAAACCTTATTCCGGGTCGTTTGCAGCACGTGCAAAATAAAAAAAATAAAAAAAACCGAGTAATACTAGATGTTTTTTAAAATTTTTGTGGGAAATGATCAGGCTTAGTAATTTAGAATAGAATGTCGAAGAAACATAGGGTATAAAACAGTAAAAGAGGGCGTAAAATCGAAAACGTAATTTGGAAACCCTAATCCGGGACGTTTGAAGCACGTTCTGAAAAATCGAGTAATAGGCGACAATTTAAGAAATTTTTCTGGGGAATGATTAGGCTTCATGACTGAGAATAGAATTTCGAAGGAAAGGAGTGTATAAAATAGTAAACGATTGCTTATAATCGAAACCTTATTCTGGGACGTTTGAAGCACGTGAAAAAAAAATAAAAAAAAAACCGAGTAATACCTGATCATTTTAAAATTTTTGTGGGAAACGATTAGGCTTAGTAATTTAGAATAGAATGTCGAAGAAACATAGGGTATAAAACACTAAAAGAGGTCGTAAAATCGAAACCCTAATTTGGAAACCCTAATCCGGGACGTTTGAAGCACGTGCTAAAAAATCGAGTAATAGGCGACATTTTAAGAAATTTTGGTGGGGAATGATTAGGCTTCATGACTAAGAATAGAATTTCGAAGAAAAGGAGTGTATAAAATAGTAAACGATTGCTTAAAATCGAAACCTTATTCCAGGACGTTTGAAGCACGTGCCAAAAAAAAAAAAAAAAAACCGAGTAATACTAGATGTTTTTTAAAATTTTTGTGGGAAATGATCAGGCTTAGTAATTTAGAATAAAATATCGAAGAAACATAGGGTATAAAACACTAAAAGAGGGCGTAAAATCGAAAACCTAATTTGGAAACTCTAATCCAGGACGTTTGAAACACGTGCTAAAAAATCGAGTAATAGTCGACATTTTAAGAAATTTTGGTTGGGAATAATTAGGCTTCATGACTTAGAATAGAATTTCGCAGAAAAGGAGTCTATAAAATAGTAAACGATTGCTTAAAATCGAAACCTTATTCCGGGTCGTTTGCAGCACGTGCAAAAAAAAAAAAAAAAAAAAAACGGAGTAATACTTGATCATTTTAAAATTTTTGTGGGAAACGATTAGGCTTAGTAATTTAGAATAGAATGTCGAAGAAACATAGGGTATAAAACACTAAAAGAGGTCGTAAAATCGAAACCCTAATTTGGAAACCCTAATCCGGGACGTTTGAAGCACGTGCTAAAAAATTGAGTAATAGGCGACATTTTAAGAAATTTTGGTGGGGAATGATTAGGCTTCATGACTAAGAATAGAATTTCGAAGAAAAGGAGTGTATAAAATAGTAAACGATTGCTTAAAATCGAAACCTTATTCCAGGACATTTGAAGCACGTGCCAAAAAAAAAAAAAAAACCGAGTAATACTAGATGTTTTTTAAAATGTTTGTGGGAAATGATCAGGCTTAGTAATTTAGAATAAAATGTAGAAGAAACATAGGGTATAAAACACTAAAAGAGGGCGTAAAATCAAAAACCTAATTGGGAAACCCTAATCAAGGACGTTTGAAACACGTGCTAAAAAATCGAGTAATAGTCGACATTTTAAGAAATTTTTGTTGGGAATAATTAGGCTTCATGACTTAGAATAGAATTTCGAAGAAAAGGAGTCTATAAAAGAGTAAACGATTGCTTAAAATCGAAACCTTATTCTGGGACGTTTGAAGCACATGCTAAAAAAAAAACAAAAAAAAAAACCGAGTAATACTTGATGTTTTTTTAAAATTTTTGTGGGAAATGATCAGGATTAGTAATTTAGAATAGAATGTCGAAGAAACATAGGGTATAAAACAGTAAAAGAGGGCGTAAAATCGAAAACCTAATTTGGAAACCCTAATCCAGGACGTTTGAAACACGTGCTAAAAAATCGAGTAATATTCGACATTTTAAGAAATTTTGGTTGGGAATAATTAGGCTTCATGACTTAGAATAGAATTTCGAAGAAAAGGAGTCTATAAAATAGTAAACGATTGCTTAAAATCGAAACCTTATTCCGGGTCGTTTGCAGCACGTGCAAAATAAAAAAAATAAAAAAAACCGAGTAATACTAGATGTTTTTTAAAATTTTTGTGGGAAATGATCAGGCTTAGTAATCTAGAATAGAATGTCGAAGAAACATAGGGTATAAAACAGTAAAAGAGGGCGTAAAATCGAAAACATAATTTGGAAACCCTAATCCGGGACGTTTGAAGCACGTTCTAAAAAATCGAGTAATAGGCGCCAATTTAGGAAATTTTTCTGGGGAATGATTAGGCTTCATGACTGAGAATAGAATTTCGAAGGAAAGGAGTGTATAAAATAGTAAACGATTGCTTAAAATCGAAACCTTATTCCGGGACGTTTGCAGCACGTGGAAAAAAATAAAAAATAAAAAAAACCGAGTAATACTAGATGTTTTTTAAAATTTTTGTGGGAAATGATCAGGCTTAGTAATTTAGAATAGAATGTCGAAGAAACATAGGGTATAAAACAGTAAAAGAGGGAGTAAAATCGAAAACATAATTTGGAAACCCTAATCCGGGACGTTTGAAGCACGTTCTAAAAAATCGAGTCATAGGCGACAATTTAAGAAATTTTTCTGGGGAATGATTAGGCTTCATGAGTGAGAATAGAATTTAGAAGGAAAGGAGTGTATAAAATAGTAAACGATTGCTTAAAATCGAAACCTTATTCCGGGACGTTTGAAGCATGTGCAAAAAAAAAAAAAAAAAAAAAAAAAAACCGAGTAATACTTGATCATTGTAAAATTTTTTTGGGAAACGATTAGGCTTAGTAATTTATAATAGAATGTCGAAGAAACATAGGGTATAAAACAGTAAAAGAGGGCGTAAAATCGAAAACCTAATTGGGAAACCCTAATCCGGGACGTTTGAAGCACGTGCTAAAAAATTGAGTAATAGGCGACATTTTAAGAAATTTTGGTGGGGAATGATTAGGTTTCATGACTAAGAATAGAATTTCGAAGAAAAGGAGTGTATAAAATAGTAAACGATTGCTTAAAATCGAAACCTTATTCCAGGACATTTGAAGCACGTGCCAAAAAAAAAAAAACCGAGTAATACTAGATGTTTTTTAAAATGTTTGTGGGAAATGATCAGGCTTAGTAATTTAGAATAAAATGTAGAAGAAACATAGGGTATAAAACACTAAAAGAGGGCGTAAAATCGAAAACCTAATTGGGAAACCCTAATCCAGGACGTTTGAAACACATGCTAAAAAATCGAGTAATAGTCGACATTTTAAGAAATTTTGGTTGGGAATAATTAGGCTTCATGACTTAGAATAGAATTTCGAATAAAAGGAGTGTATAAAATAGTAAACAATTGCTTAAAATCGAAACCGTATTCCGGGTCGTTTGCAGCACGTGCAAAATAAAAAAAAAAATAAAAAAAACCGAGTAATACTAGATGTTTTTTAAAATTTTGTGGGAAATGTTCAGGCTTAGTAATTTAGAATAGAATGTCGAAGAAACATAGGGTATAAAACAGTAAAAGAGGGCGTAAAATCGAAAACCTAATTTGGAAACCCTAATCCAGGACGTTTGAAACACGTGCTAAAAAATCGAGTAATAGTCGACATTTTAAGAAATTTTGGTTGGGAATAATTAGGCTGCATGACTTAGAATAGAATTTCGCAGAAAAGGAGTCTATAAAATAGTAAACGATTGCTTAAAATCGAAACCTTATTCCGGGTCGTTTGCAGCACGTGCAAAAGAAAAAAAAAAAAAAAAACGGAGTAATACTTGATCATTTTAAAATTTTTGTGGGAAACGATTAGGCTTAGTAATTTAGAATAGAATGTCGAAGAAACATAGGGTATAAAACACTAAAAGAGGTCGTAAAATCGAAAACCTAATTGTGAAACCCTAATCCAGGACGTTTGAAACACGTGCTAAAAAATCGAGTAATAGTCGACATTTTAAGAAATTTTGGTTGGGAATAATTAGGCTTCATGACTTAGAATAGAATTTCGCAGACAAGGAGTCTATAAAATAGTAAACGATTGCTTAAAATCGAAACCTTATTCCGGGTCGTTTGCAGCACGTGCAAAATAAAAAAAATAAAAAAAACCGAGTAATACTAGATGTTTTTTAAAATTTTTGTGGGAAATGATCAGGCTTAGTAATTTAGAATAGAATGTCGAAGAAACATAGGGTATAAAACAGTAAAAGAGGGCGTAAAATCGAAAACGTAATTTGGAAACCCTAATCCGGGACGTTTGAAGCACGTTCTGAAAAATCGAGTAATAGGCGACAATTTAAGAAATTTTTCTGGGGAATGATTAGGCTTCATGACTGAGAATAGAATTTCGAAGGAAAGGAGTGTATAAAATAGTAAACGATTGCTTATAATCGAAACCTTATTCTGGGACGTTTGAAGCACGTGAAAAAAAAATAAAAAAAAAACCGAGTAATACCTGATCATTTTAAAATTTTTGTGGGAAACGATTAGGCTTAGTAATTTAGAATAGAATGTCGAAGAAACATAGGGTATAAAACACTAAAAGAGGTCGTAAAATCGAAACCCTAATTTGGAAACCCTAATCCGGGACGTTTGAAGCACGTGCTAAAAAATCGAGTAATAGGCGACATTTTAAGAAATTTTGGTGGGGAATGATTAGGCTTCATGACTAAGAATAGAATTTCGAAGAAAAGGAGTGTATAAAATAGTAAACGATTGCTTAAAATCGAAACCTTATTCCAGGACGTTTGAAGCACGTGCCAAAAAAAAAAAAAAAAAACCGAGTAATACTAGATGTTTTTTAAAATTTTTGTGGGAAATGATCAGGCTTAGTAATTTAGAATAAAATATCGAAGAAACATAGGGTATAAAACACTAAAAGAGGGCGTAAAATCGAAAACCTAATTTGGAAACTCTAATCCAGGACGTTTGAAACACGTGCTAAAAAATCGAGTAATAGTCGACATTTTAAGAAATTTTGGTTGGGAATAATTAGGCTTCATGACTTAGAATAGAATTTCGCAGAAAAGGAGTCTATAAAATAGTAAACGATTGCTTAAAATCGAAACCTTATTCCGGGTCGTTTGCAGCACGTGCAAAAAAAAAAAAAAAAAAAAAACGGAGTAATACTTGATCATTTTAAAATTTTTGTGGGAAACGATTAGGCTTAGTAATTTAGAATAGAATGTCGAAGAAACATAGGGTATAAAACACTAAAAGAGGTCGTAAAATCGAAACCCTAATTTGGAAACCCTAATCCGGGACGTTTGAAGCACGTGCTAAAAAATTGAGTAATAGGCGACATTTTAAGAAATTTTGGTGGGGAATGATTAGGCTTCATGACTAAGAATAGAATTTCGAAGAAAAGGAGTGTATAAAATAGTAAACGATTGCTTAAAATCGAAACCTTATTCCAGGACATTTGAAGCACGTGCCAAAAAAAAAAAAAAAACCGAGTAATACTAGATGTTTTTTAAAATGTTTGTGGGAAATGATCAGGCTTAGTAATTTAGAATAAAATGTAGAAGAAACATAGGGTATAAAACACTAAAAGAGGGCGTAAAATCAAAAACCTAATTGGGAAACCCTAATCAAGGACGTTTGAAACACGTGCTAAAAAATCGAGTAATAGTCGACATTTTAAGAAATTTTTGTTGGGAATAATTAGGCTTCATGACTTAGAATAGAATTTCGAAGAAAAGGAGTCTATAAAAGAGTAAACGATTGCTTAAAATCGAAACCTTATTCTGGGACGTTTGAAGCACATGCTAAAAAAAAAACAAAAAAAAAAACCGAGTAATACTTGATGTTTTTTTAAAATTTTTGTGGGAAATGATCAGGATTAGTAATTTAGAATAGAATGTCGAAGAAACATAGGGTATAAAACAGTAAAAGAGGGCGTAAAATCGAAAACCTAATTTGGAAACCCTAATCCAGGACGTTTGAAACACGTGCTAAAAAATCGAGTAATATTCGACATTTTAAGAAATTTTGGTTGGGAATAATTAGGCTTCATGACTTAGAATAGAATTTCGAAGAAAAGGAGTCTATAAAATAGTAAACGATTGCTTAAAATCGAAACCTTATTCCGGGTCGTTTGCAGCACGTGCAAAATAAAAAAAATAAAAAAAACCGAGTAATACTAGATGTTTTTTAAAATTTTTGTGGGAAATGATCAGGCTTAGTAATCTAGAATAGAATGTCGAAGAAACATAGGGTATAAAACAGTAAAAGAGGGCGTAAAATCGAAAACATAATTTGGAAACCCTAATCCGGGACGTTTGAAGCACGTTCTAAAAAATCGAGTAATAGGCGCCAATTTAGGAAATTTTTCTGGGGAATGATTAGGCTTCATGACTGAGAATAGAATTTCGAAGGAAAGGAGTGTATAAAATAGTAAACGATTGCTTAAAATCGAAACCTTATTCCGGGACGTTTGCAGCACGTGGAAAAAAATAAAAAATAAAAAAAACCGAGTAATACTAGATGTTTTTTAAAATTTTTGTGGGAAATGATCAGGCTTAGTAATTTAGAATAGAATGTCGAAGAAACATAGGGTATAAAACAGTAAAAGAGGGAGTAAAATCGAAAACATAATTTGGAAACCCTAATCCGGGACGTTTGAAGCACGTTCTAAAAAATCGAGTCATAGGCGACAATTTAAGAAATTTTTCTGGGGAATGATTAGGCTTCATGAGTGAGAATAGAATTTAGAAGGAAAGGAGTGTATAAAATAGTAAACGATTGCTTAAAATCGAAACCTTATTCCGGGACGTTTGAAGCATGTGCAAAAAAAAAAAAAAAAAAAAAAAAAAACCGAGTAATACTTGATCATTGTAAAATTTTTTTGGGAAACGATTAGGCTTAGTAATTTATAATAGAATGTCGAAGAAACATAGGGTATAAAACAGTAAAAGAGGGCGTAAAATCGAAAACCTAATTGGGAAACCCTAATCCGGGACGTTTGAAGCACGTGCTAAAAAATTGAGTAATAGGCGACATTTTAAGAAATTTTGGTGGGGAATGATTAGGTTTCATGACTAAGAATAGAATTTCGAAGAAAAGGAGTGTATAAAATAGTAAACGATTGCTTAAAATCGAAACCTTATTCCAGGACATTTGAAGCACGTGCCAAAAAAAAAAAAACCGAGTAATACTAGATGTTTTTTAAAATGTTTGTGGGAAATGATCAGGCTTAGTAATTTAGAATAAAATGTAGAAGAAACATAGGGTATAAAACACTAAAAGAGGGCGTAAAATCGAAAACCTAATTGGGAAACCCTAATCCAGGACGTTTGAAACACATGCTAAAAAATCGAGTAATAGTCGACATTTTAAGAAATTTTGGTTGGGAATAATTAGGCTTCATGACTTAGAATAGAATTTCGAATAAAAGGAGTGTATAAAATAGTAAACAATTGCTTAAAATCGAAACCGTATTCCGGGTCGTTTGCAGCACGTGCAAAATAAAAAAAAAAATAAAAAAAACCGAGTAATACTAGATGTTTTTTAAAATTTTGTGGGAAATGTTCAGGCTTAGTAATTTAGAATAGAATGTCGAAGAAACATAGGGTATAAAACAGTAAAAGAGGGCGTAAAATCGAAAACCTAATTTGGAAACCCTAATCCAGGACGTTTGAAACACGTGCTAAAAAATCGAGTAATAGTCGACATTTTAAGAAATTTTGGTTGGGAATAATTAGGCTGCATGACTTAGAATAGAATTTCGCAGAAAAGGAGTCTATAAAATAGTAAACGATTGCTTAAAATCGAAACCTTATTCCGGGTCGTTTGCAGCACGTGCAAAAAAAAAAAAAAAAAAAAAACGGAGTAATACTTGATCATTTTAAAATTTTTGTGGGAAACGATTAGGCTTAGTAATTTAGAATAGAATGTCGAAGAAACATAGGGTATAAAACACTAAAAGAGGTCGTAAAATCGAAACCCTAATTTGGAAACCCTAATCCGGGACGTTTGAAGCACGTGCTAAAAAACTGAGTAATAGGCGACATTTTAAGAAATTTTGGTGGGGAATGATTAGGCTTCATGACTAAGAATAGAATTTCGAAGAAAAGGAGTGTATAAAATAGTAAACGATTGCTTAAAATCGAAACCTTATTCCAGGACATTTGAAGCACGTGCCAAAAAAATAAAAAAAAACCGAGTAATACTAGATGTTTTTTAAAATGTTTGTGGGAAATGATCAGGCTTAGTAATTTAGAATAAAATGTAGAAGAAACATAGGGTATAAAACACTAAAAGAGGGCGTAAAATAAAAAACCTAATTGGGAAACCCTAATCCAGGACGCTTGAAACACGTGCTAAAAAATCGAGTAATAGTCGACATTTTAAGAAATTTTGGTTGGGAATAATTAGGCTTCATGACTTAGAATAGAATTTCGAGGAAAAGGAGTCTATAAAATAGTAAACGATTGCTTAAAATCGAAACCTTATTCCGGGACGTTTGAAGCACGTGCAAAAAAAAAAAAAAAAAAAAAAACGGAGTAATACTTTATAATTTTAAAATTTTTGTGGGAAACGATTAGGCTTAGTAATTTAGAATAGAATGTCGAAGAAACATAGGGTATAAAACACTAAAAGAGGTCGTAAAATCGAAACCCTAATTTGGAAACCCTAATCCGGGACGTTTGAAGCACTTGCTAAAAAATCGAGTAATAGGCGACATTTTAAGGAAATTTTGGTGGGGAATGATTAGGCTTCATGACTAAGAATAGAATTTCGAAGAAAAGGAGTGTATAAAATAGTAAACGATTGCTTAAAATCGAAACCTTATTCCAGGACGTTTGAAGCACGTGCCAAAAAAAAAAAAAAAAACCGAGTAATACTAGATGTTTTTTAAAATGTTTGTGGGAAATGATCAGGCTTAGTAATTTAGAATAAAATATCGAAGAAACATAGGGTATAAAACACTAAAAGAGGGCGTAAAATCGAAAACCTAATTGGGAAACCCTAATCCAGGACGTTTGAAACACGTGCTAAAAAATCAAGTAATAGTCGACATTTTAAGAAATTTTTGTTGGGAATAATTAGGCTTCATTACTTAGAATAGAATTTCGAAGAAAAGGAGTCTATAAAATAGTAAACGATTGCTTAAAATCGAAACCTTATTCCTGGACGTTTGAAGCACATGCCCAAAAAAAAAAAAAACAAAAACCGAGTAATGCTTGATGTTTTTTAAAATTTTTGTGGGAAATGATCAGGATTAGTAATTTAGAATAGAATGTCGAAGAAACATAGGGTATAAAACAGTAAAAGAGGGCGTAAAATCGAAAACCTAATTGTGAAACCCTAATCCAGGACGTTTGAAACACGTGCTAAAAAATCGAGTAATAGTCGACATTTTAAGAAATTTTGGTTGGGAATAATTAGGCTTCATGACTTAGAATAGAATTTCGCAGACAAGGAGTCTATAAAATAGTAAACGATTGCTTAAAATCGAAACCTTATTCCTGGACGTTTGAAGCACATGCCCAAAAAAAAAAAAAACAAAAACCGAGTAATGCTTGATGTTTTTTAAAATTTTTGTGGGAAATGATCAGGATTAGTAATTTAGAATAGAATGTCGAAGAAACATAGGGTATAAAACAGTAAAAGAGGGCGTAAAATCGAAAACCTAATTTGGAAACCCTAATCCGGGACGTTTGAAGCACGTTCTGAAAAATCGAGTAATAGGCGACAATTTAAGAAATTTTTCTGGGGAATGATTAGGCTTCATGACTGAGAATAGAATTTCGAAGGAAAGGAGTGTATAAAATAGTAAACGATTGCTTATAATCGAAACCTTATTCCGGGACGTTTGAAGCACGTGAAAAAAAAATAAAAAAAAAACCGAGTAATACCTGATCATTTTAAAATTTTTGTGGGAAACGATTAGGCTTAGTAATTTAGAATAGAATGTCGAAGAAACATAGGGTATAAAACACTAAAAGAGGTCGTAAAATCGAAACCCTAATTTGGAAACCCTAATCCGGGACGTTTGAAGCACGTGCTAAAAAATCGAGTAATAGGCGACATTTTAAGAAATTTTGGTGGGGAATGATTAGGCTTCATGACTAAGAATAGAATTTCGAAGAAAATGAGTGTATAAAATAGTAAACGATTGCTTAAAATCGAAACCTTATTCCAGGACGTTTGAAGCACGTGCCAAAAAAAAAAAAAAAAAAAACCGAGTAATACTAGATGTTTTTTAAAATTTTTGTGGGAAATGATCAGGCTTAGTAATTTAGAATAAAATATCGAAGAAACATAGGGTATAAAACACTAAAAGAGGGCGTAAAATCGAAAACCTAATTTGGAAACTCTAATCCAGGACGTTTGAAACACGTGCTAAAAAATCGAGTAATAGTCGACATTTTAAGAAATTTTGGTTGGGAATAATTAGGCTTCATGACTTAGAATAGAATTTCGAGGAAAAGGAGTCTATAAAATTGTAAACGATTGCTTAAAATCGAAACCTTATTCCGGGTCGTTTGCAGCAAGTGCAAAATAAAAAAAAAAAATAAAAAAAACCGAGTAATACTAGATGTTTTTTAAAATTTTTGTGGGAAATGTTCAGGCTTAGTAATTTAGAATAGAATGTCGAAGAAACATAGGGTATAAAACAGTAAAAAAGGGCGTAAAATCGAAAACATAATTTGGAAACCCTAATCCGGGACGTTTGAAGCACGTTCTCAAAAATCGAGTAATAGGCGACATTTTAAGGAAATTTTGGTGGGGAATGATTAGGCTTCATGACTAAGAATAGAATTTCGAAGAAAAGGAGTGTATAAAATAGTAAACGATTGCTTAAAATCGAAACCTTATTCCGGGACGTTTGAAGCACGTGCAAAAAAAAAAAAAAAAAATAAAACGAGTAATACTAGATGTTTTTCAAAATTTTTGTGGGAAACGTTCAGGCTTAGTAATTTTAATATAGAATGTCGAAGAAACATAGGGTATAAAACAGTAAAAGAGGGCGTAAAATCGAAAACATAATTTGGAAACCCTAATCCGGGACGTTTGAAGCACGTTCTAAAAAATCGAGTAATAGGCGACAATTTAAGAAATTTTTCTGGGGAATGATTAGGCTTCATGACTGAGAATAGAATTTCGAAGGAAAGGAGTGTATAAAATAGTAAACGATTACTTAAAATCGAAACCTTATTCCTGGACGTTTGAAGCACATGCCCAAAAAAAAAAAACAAAAACCGAGTAATGCTTGATGTTTTTTAAAATTTTTGTGGGAAATGATCAGGATTAGTAATTTAGAATAGAATGTTGAAGAAACATAGGGTATAAAACAGTAAAAGAGGGCGTAAAATCGAAAACCTAATTTGGAAACCCTAATCCAAGACGTTTGAAACACGTGCAAAAAAATCGAGTAATAGTTGACATTTTAAGAAATTTTGGTTGGGAATAATTAGGCTTCATGATTAGAATAGAATTTCGAAGAAAAGGAGTCTATAAAATAGTAAACGATTGCTTAAAATCGAAACCTTATTCCGGGTCGTTTGCAGCACGTGCAAAATAAAAAAAATAAAAAAAACCGAGTAATACTAGATGTTTTTTAAAATTTTTGTGGGAAACGTTAAGGCTTAGTAATTTAGAATAGAATGTCGAAGAAACAGAGGGTATAAAACAGTAAAAGAGGGCGTAAAATCGAAAACATAATTTGGAAACCCTAATCCGGGACGTTTGAAGAACGTTCTAAAAAATCGAGTAATAGGCGACAATTTAAGAAATTTTTCTGGGGAATGATTAGGCTTCATGACTGAGAATAGAATTTCGAAGGAAAGGAGTTTATAAAATAGTAAACGATTGCTTAAAATCGAAACCTTATTCCGGGACGTTTGCAGCACGTGCAAAAAAAATAAAAATAAAAAAAACCGAGTAATACTAGATGTTTTTTAAAATTTTTGTGGGAAATGATCAGGGTTAGTAATTTAGAATAGAATGTCGAAGAAACATAGGGTATAAAACAGTAAAAGAGGGCGTAAAATCGAAAACATAATTTGGAAACCCTAATCCGGGACGTTTGAAGCACGTTCTAAAAAATCGAGTCATAGGCGACAATTTAAGAAATTTTTTTGGGGAATGATTAGGCTTCATGAGTGAGAATAGAATTTCGAAGGAAAGGAGTGTATAAAATAGTAAACGACTGCTTAAAATCGAAACCTTATTCCGGGACGTTTGAAGCATGTGCAAAAAAAAAAAAACAAAAAAAAAAACCGAGTAATACTTGATCATTTTAAAATTTTTGTGGGAAACGATTAGGCTTAGTAATTTAGAATAGAATGTCGAAGAAACATAGGGTATAAAACACTAAAAGAGGTCGTAAAATCGAAAACCTAATTGGGAAACCCTAATCCAGGACGTTTGAAACACGTGCTAAAAAATCGAGTAATAGTCGACATTTTAAGAAATTTTGTTTGGGAATAATTAGGCTTCATGACTTAGAATAGAATTTCGAAGAAAAGGAGTGTATAAAATAGTAAACGATTGCTTAAAATCGAAACCTTATTCCGGGTCGTTTGCATCATGTGCAAAATAAAAAAAAAATAAAAAAAAAACGAGTAATACTAGATGTTTTTTAAAATTTTTGTTGGAAATGTTCAAGCTTAGTAATTTAGAATAGAATGTTGAAGAAACATAGTGTATAAAACAGTAAAAAAGGGCGTAAAATCGAAAACATAATTTTGAAACCCTAATCCAGGACGTTTGAAGCACGTTCTAAAAAATCGAGTAATAGGCGACAATTTAAGAAATTTTTCTGGGGAATGATTAGGCTTCATGACTGAGAATGGATTTCGAAGGAAAGGAGTGTATAAAATAGTAAACGATTGCTTAAAATCGAAACCTTATTCCGGGACGTTTGCAGCACGTGCAAAAAAAAAAAAAAAAAAAAAAACCGAGTAATACTAGTTGTTTTTTAAAATTTTTGTGGGAAATGATCAGGCTTAGTAATTTAGAATAGAATGTCGAAGAAACATAGGGTATAAAATAGTAAAAGAGGGCGTAAAATCGTAAACATAATTTGGAAACCCTAATCCGGGACGTTTGAAGCACGTTCTAAAAAATCGAGTCATAGGCGACAATTTAAGAAATTTTTTTGGGGAATGATTAGGCTTCATGAGTGAGAATAGAATTTCGAAGGAAAGGAGTGAATAAAATAGTAAACGACTGCTTAAAATCGAAATCTTATTCCGGGACGTTTGCAGCACGTGCAAAAAAAAAATAAAAAAAAAAAACCAAGTAATACTTGAAAATTTTAAAATTTTTGTGGGAAACGATTAGGCTTAGTAATTTAGAATAGAATGTCGAAGAAACATAGGGTATAAAACACTAAAAGAGGTCGTAAAATCGAAAACCTAATTGGGAAAACCTAATCCAGGACGTTTGAAACACGTGCGAAAAAATCGAGTAATAGTCGACATTTTAAGAAATTTTGGTTGGGAATAATTAGGCTTCATGACATAGAATAGAATTTCGAAGAAAAGGAGTGTATAAAATAGTAAACGATTGCTTAAAATCGAAACCTTATTCCGGGACGTTTGAAGCACGTGAAAAAAAAAAAAAAAAACGAGTAATACTAGATGTTTTTCAAAATTTTTGTGGGAAACGTTCAGGCTTAGTAATTTTAATATAGAATGTCGAAGAAACATAGGGTATAAAACAGTAAAAGAGGGCGTAAAATCGAAAACATAATTTGGAAACCCTAATCCGGGACGTTTGAAGCACGTTCTAAAAAATCGAGTAATAGGCGACAATTTAAGAAATTTTTCTGGGGAATGATTAGGCTTCATGACTGAGAATAGAATTTCGAAGGAAAGGAGTGTATAAAATAGTAAACGATTACTTAAAATCGAAACCTTATTCCGGGACGTTTGCAGCACGTGCAAAAAAATAAAAAATAAAAAAAACCGAGTAATTCTAGATGTTTTTTAAAATTTTTGTGGGAAATGATCAGGCTTAGTAATTTAGAATAGAATGTCGAAGAAACATAGGGTATAAAACAGTAAAAGAGGGCGTAAAATCGAAAACATAATTTGGAAACCCTAATCCGGGACGTTTGAAGCACGTTCTAAAAAATCGAGTCATAGGCGACAATTTAAGAAATTTTTTTGGGGAATGATTAGGCTTCATGAGTGAGAATAGAATTTCAAAGGAAAGGAGTGTATAAAATAGTAAACGACTGCTTAAAATCGAAACCTTATTCCGGGACGTTTGAAGCATGTGCAAAAAAAAAAAAAAAAAAAAAAAAACCGAGTAATACTTGATCATTTTAAAATTTTTGTGGGAAACGATTAGGCTTAGTAATTTAGAATAGAATGTCGAAGAAACATAGTGTATAAAACAGTAAAAAAGGGCGTAAAATCGAAAACATAATTTGGAAACCCTAATCCGGGACGTTTGAAGCACGTTCTAAAAAATCGAGTAATAGGCGACAATTTAAGAAATTTTTCTGGGGAATGATTAGGCTTCATGACTGAGAATGGATTTCGAAGGAAAGGAGTGTATAAAATAGTAAACGATTGCTTAAAATCGAAACCTTATTCCGGGACGTTTGCAGCACGTGCAAAAAAAAAAAAAAAATAAAAAAACCGAGTAATACTAGTTGTTTTTTAAAATTTTTGTGGGAAATGATCAGGCTTAGTAATTTAGAATAGAATGTCGAAGAAACATAGGGTATAAAACAGTAAAAGAGGGCGTAAAATCGTAAACATAATTTGGAAACCCTAATCCGGGACGTTTGAAGCACGTTCTAAAAAATCGAGTCATAGGCGACAATTTAAGAAATTTTTTTGGGGAATGATTAGGCTTCATGAGTGAGAATAGAATTTCGAAGGAAAGGAGTGTATAAAATAGTAAACGACTGCTTAAAATCGAAACCTTATTCCGGGACGTTTGCAGCACATGCAAAAAAAAAAATAAAAAAAAAAAACCAAGTAATACTTGAAAATTTTAAAATTTTTGTGGGAAACGATTAGGCTTAGTAATTTAGAATAGAATGTCGAAGAAACATAGGGTATAAAACACTAAAAGAGGTCGTAAAATCGAAAACCTAATTGGGAAACCCTAATCCAGGACGTTTGAAACACGTGCGAAAAAATCGAGTAATAGTCGACATTTTAAGAAATTTTGGTTGGGAATAATTAGGCTTCATGACATAGAATAGAATTTCGAAGAAAAGGAGTGTATAAAATAGTAAACGATTGCTTAAAATCGAAACCTTATTCCGGGATGTTTGAAGCACGTGAAAAAAAAAAAAAAAAAAAAACGAGTAATACTAGATGTTTTTCAAAATTTTTGTGGGAAACGTTCAGGCTTAGTAATTTTAATATAGAATGTCGAAGAAACATAGGGTATAAAACAGTAAAAGAGGGCGTAAAATCGAAAACATAATTTGGAAACCCTAATCCGGGACGTTTGAAGCACGTTCTAAAAAATCGAGTAATAGGCGACAATTTAAGAAATTTTTCTGGGGAATGATTAGGCTTCATGACTGAGAATAGAATTTCGAAGGAAAGGAGTGTATAAAATAGTAAACGATTACTTAAAATCGAAACCTTATTCCGGGACGTTTGCAGCACGTGCAAAAAAATAAAAAATAAAAAAAACCGAGTAATACTAGATGTTTTTTAAAATTTTTGTGGGAAATGATCAGGCTTAGTAATTTAGAATAGAATGTCGAAGAAACATAGGGTATAAAACAGTAAAAGAGGGCGTAAAATCGAAAACATAATTTGGAAACCCTAATCCGGGACGTTTGAAGCACGTTCTAAAAAATCGAGTCATAGGCGACAATTTAAGAAATTTTTTTGGGGAATGATTAGGCTTCATGAGTGAGAATAGAATTTCGAAGGAAAGGAGTGTATAAAATAATAAACGACTGCTTAAAATCGAAACCTTATTCCGGGACGTTTGAAGCATGTGCAAAAAAAAAAAAAAAAAAAAAAAAACCGAGTAATACTTGATCATTTTAAAATTTTTGTGGGAAACGATTAGGCTTAGTAATTTAGAATAGAATGTCGAAGAAACATAGGGTATAAAACACTAAAAGAGGTCGTAAAATCGAAAACCTAATTGGGAAACCCTAATCCAGGACGTTTGAAACACGTGCTAAAAAATCGAGTAATAGTCGACATTTTAAGAAATTTTGGTTGGGAATAATTAGGCTTCATGACTTAGTATAGAATTTCGAAGAAAAGGAGTCTATAAAAGAGTAAACGATTGCTTCAAATCGAAACCTTATTCCGGGTCGTTGCAGCACGTGCAAAATAAAAAAAAATAAAAAAAACCGAGTAATACTAGATGTTTTTTAAAATTTTTGTGGGAAATGATCAGGCTTAGTAATTTAGAATAGAATGTCGAAGAAACATAGGGTATAAAACATTAAAAGAGGGCGTAAAATCGAAAACATAATTTGGAAACCCTAATCCGGGACGTTTGAAGCACGTTCTAAAAAATCGAGTGTTAGGCGACAATTTAAGAAATTTTTCTGGGGAATGATTAGGCTTCATGACTGAGAATAGAATTTCGAAGGAAAGGAGTGTATAAAATAGTAAACGATTGCTTAAAATCGAAACCTTATTCCGGGACGTTTGAAGCACGTGCAAAAAAAAAAAAAAAAAAACCGAGTAATACTTGATCATTTTTAAATTTTTGTGAGAAACGATTAGGCTTAGTAATTTAGAATAGAATGTCGAAGAAACATAGGATATAAAACACTAAAAGAGGTCGTAAAATCGAAACCCTAATTTTGAAACCCTAATCCGGGACGTTTGAAGCACGTGCTAAAAAATCGAGTAATAGGCGACATTTTAATAAATTTTGGTGGGGAATGATTAGGCTTCATGACTAAGAATAGAATTTCGAAGAAAAGGAGTGTATAAAATAGTAAACGATTGCTTAAAATCGAAACCTTATTCCAGGACGTTTGAAGCACGTGCCAAAAAAAAAAAAACCGAGTAATACTAGCTGTTTTTTAAAATGTTTGTGGGAAATGATCAGGCTTAGTAATTTAGAATAAAATGTCGAAGAAACATAGGGTATAAAACACTAAAAGAGGGCTTAAATCGAAAACCTAATTGGGAAACCCTAATCCGGGACGTTTGAAGCACGTGCTAAAAAATCGAGTAATAGGCGACATTTTAATAAATTTTGGTGGGGAATGATTAGGCTTCATGACTAAGAATAGAATTTCGAAGAAAAGGAGTGTATAAAATAGTAAACGATTGCTTAAAATCGAAACCTTATTCCAGGACGTTTGAAGCACGTGCCAAAAAAAAAAAAACCGAGTAATACTAGCTGTTTTTTAAAATGTTTGTGGGAAATGATCAGGCTTAGTAATTTAGAATAAAATGTCGAAGAAACATAGGGTATAAAACACTAAAAGAGGGCTTAAATCGAAAACCTAATTGGGAAACCCTAATCCAGGACGTTTGAAACACATTGGTAAACCCTAATCCAGGACGTTTGAAACACGTGCTAAAAAATCGAGTAATAGTCGACATTTTAAGAAATTTTGGTTGGGAATAATTAGGCTTCATGACGTAGAATAGAATTTCGAAGAAAAGGTGTGTATAAAATAGTAAACGATTGCTTAAAATCGAAACCTTATTCCGGGACGTTTGAAGCACGTGCAAAAAAAAAAACCGAGTAATACTTGATCATTTTAAAATTTTTGTAGGAAACGATTAGGCTTAGTAATTTAGAATTGAATGTCGAAGAAACATAGGGTATAAAACACTAAAAGAGGTCGTAAAATCGAAACCCTAATTTGGAAACCCTAATCCGGGACGTTTGAAGCACGTGCTAAAAAATCGAGTAATAGGCGACATTTAAAGAAATTTTGGTGGGGAATGATAAGGCTTCATGACTAAGAATAGAATTTCGAAGAAAAGGAGTGTATAAAATAGTAAACGATTGCTTAAAATCGAAACCTTATTCCAGGACGTTTGAAGCACGTGCCAAAAAAAAAAAAAAACCGAGTAATACTAGATGTTTTTTAAAATGTTTGTGGGAAATGATCAGGCTTAGTAATTTATTATAAAATGTCGAAGAAACATAGGGTATAAAACACTAAAAGAGGGCGTAAAATCAAAAACCTAATTTGGAAACCCTAATCCGGGACGTTTGAAGCACATGCTAAAAATCGAGTAATAGGCGACATTTTAAGAAATTTGTGTTGGGAATGATTAGGCTTCATGACTTAGAATAGAATTTCGAAGAAAAGGAGTGTATAAAATAGTAAACTATTGCTTAAAATCGAAACCTTATTCCGGGACGTTTGAAGCACGTTCAAAAAAAAAAAAAAAAAAAACCGAATAATACTAGATGTTTTTTAAAATTTTTGTGGGAAATGATCAAGCTTAGTAATTTAGAATAGAATGTCGAAGAAACATAGGGTATAAAACAGTAAAAGAGGGCGTAAAATCGAAAACCTAATTTGGAAACCCTAATCCAGGACGTTTGAAACACGTGCTAAAAAATCGAGTAATAGTTGACATTTTAAGAAATTTTGGTTGGGAATAATTAGGCTTCATGATTAAGAATAGAATTTCGAAGAAAAGGAGTCTATAAAATAGTAAACGATTGCTTAAAATCGAAACCTTATTCTGGGTCGTTTGAAGCACGTGCAAAAAAAAAAAAAAAAAAAAAAAAAACCGAGTAATACTTGATCCTTATAAAATTTTTGTGGGAAATGATTAGGCTTAGTAATTTAGAATAGAACGTCAAAGAAAGATAGGGTATAAAACACTAAAAGAGGGCGTAAAATCAAAAACCTAATTTGGAAACCCTAATCCGGGACGTTTGAAGCACATGCTAAAAATCGAGTAATAGGAGACATTTTAAGAAATTTGTGTTGGGAATGATTAGGCTTCATGACTTAGAATAGAATTTCGAAGAAAAGGAGTCTATAAAATAGTAAACTATTGCTTAAAATCGAAACCTTATTCCGGGACGTTTGAAGCACGTGCAAAAAAAAAAAAAAAAAAAACCGAATAATACTAGATGTTTTTTAAAATTTTTGTGGGAAATGATCAAGCTTAGTAATTTAGAATAGAATGTCGAAGAAACATAGGGTATAAAACAGTAAAAGAGGGCGTAAAATCGAAAACCTAATTTGGAAACCTTATCTAGGACGTTTGAAACACGTGCTAAAAAATCGAGTAATAGTCGATATTTTAAGAAATTTTGGTTGGGAATAATTAGGTTTCATGACATAGAATAGAATTTCGAAGAAAAGGAGTCTATAAAATAGTAAACAATTGCTTAAAATCGAAACCTTATTCCGGGACGTTTGAAGCACATGCTAAAAAAAAAAAAAAAAAAAAAAAACCGAGTAATACTAGATGTTTTTTAAAATTTTTGTGGGAAATGATCAAGCTTAGTAAATTAGAATAGAATGTCGAAGAAACATAGGGTATAAAACAGTAAAAGAGGGCGTAAAATCGAAAACCTAATTTGGAAACCTTATCTAGGACGTTTGAAACACGTGCTAAAAAATCGAGTAATAGTCGACATTTTAAGAAATTTTGGTTGGGAATAATTAGGCTTCTTGACTTAGAATAGAATTTCGAAGAAAAGGAGTCTATAAAATAGTAAACGATTGGTTAAAATCGAAACCTTATTTCGGGACGTTTGAAGCACATGCTAAAAAAAAAAAAAAAAAAAAAAAAAACCGAGTAATACTTGATGTTTTTCAAAATTTTTGTGGGAAATGATCAGGATTAGTAATTTAGAATAGAATGTCGAAGAAACATAGGGTATAAAACAGTAAAAGAGGGCGTAAAATCAAAAACCTAATTTGGAAACCCTAATCCAGGACGTTTGAAACACGTGCTAAAAAATCGAGTAATAGTTGACATTTTAAGAAATTTTTGTTGGGAATAATTAGGCTTCATGATTAAGAATAGAATTTCGAAGAAAAGGAGTCTATAAAATAGTAAACGATTGCTTAAAATCGAAACCTTATTCTGGGTCGTTTGAAGCACGTGCAAAAAAAAAAAAAAAAAAAAAAAACCGAGTAATACTTGATCTTTATAAAATTTTTGTGGGAAATGATTAGGCTTAGTAATTTAGAAGAGAACGTCAAAGAAAGATAGGGTATAAAACACTAAAAGAGGGCGTAAAATCAAAAACCTAATTTGGAAACCCTAATCCGGGACGTTTGAAGCACATGCTAAAAATCGAGTAATAGGCGACATTTTAAGAAATTTTTGTTGGGAATGATTAGGCTTCATGACTTAGAATAGAATTTCGAAGAAAAGGAGTCTATAAAATAGTAAACGATTGCTTAAAATCGAAACCTTATTCCGGGTCGTTGCAGCACGTGCAAAATAAAAAAAAATAAAAAAAACCGAGTAATACTAGATGTTTTTTAAAAGTTTTGTGGGAAATGATCAAGCTTAGTAATTTAGAATAGAATGTCGAAGAAACATAGGGTATAAAACAGTAAAAGAGGGCGTAAAATCGAAAACCTAATTTGGAAACCTTATCTAGGACGTTTGAAACACGTGCTTAAAAATCGAGTAATAGTCGACATTTTAAGAAATTTTGGTTGGGAATAATTAGGCTTTATGACTTAGAATAGAATTTCGAAGAAAAGGAGTCTATAAAATAGTAAACGATTGCTTAAAATCGAAACCTTATTCCGGGACGTTTGAAGCACATGCTAAAAAAAAAAAAAAAAAAAAAAAAACCGAGTAATACTAGATGTTTTTTAAAATTTTTGTGGGAAATGATCAAGCTTAGTAATTTAGAATAGAATGTCGAAGAAACATAGGGTATAAAACAGTAAAAGAGGGCGTAAAATCGAAAACCTAATTTGGAAACCTTATCTAGGACGTTTGAAACACGTGCTTAAAAATCGAGTAATAGTCGACATTTTAAGAAATTTTGGTTGGGAATAATTAGGCTTTATGACTTAGAATAGAATTTCGAAGAAAAGGAGTCTATAAAATAGTAAACGATTGCTTAAAATCGAAACCTTATTCCGGGACGTTTGAAGCACATGCTAAAAAAAAAAAAAAAAAAAAAAAAACCTAGTAATACTAGATGTTTTTTAAAATTTTTGTGGGAAATGATCAAGCTTAGTAATTTAGAATAGAATGTCGAAGAAACGTAGGGTATAAAACAGTAAAAGAGGGCGTAAAATCGAAAACCTAATTTGGAAACCTTATCTAGGACGTTTGAAACACGTGCTAAAAAATCGAGTAATAGTCGACATTTTAAGAAATTTTTGTTGGGAATAATTAGGCTTCATGACTTAGAATAGAATTTCGAAGAAAAGGAGTCTATAAAATAGTAAACGATTGCTTAAAATCGAAACCTTATTCCGGGACGTTTGAAGCACATGCTAAAAAAAAAAAAAAAAAAAAAAAAAAACCGAGTAATACTAGATGTTTTTTAAAATTTTTGTGGGAAATGATCAAGCTTAGTAATTTAGAATAGAATGTCGAAGAAACATAGGGTATAAAACAGTAAAAGAGGGCGTAAAATCGAAAACCTAATTTGGAAACCTTATCTAGGTCGTTTGAAACACGTGCTAAAAAATCGAGTAATAGTCGACATTTTAAGAAATTTTGGTTGGGAATAATTAGGCTTCATGATTAAGAATAGAATTTCGAAGAAAAGGAGTCTATAAAATAGTAAACGATTGCTTAAAATCGAAACCTTATTCTGGGTCGTTTGAAGTACGTGCAAAAAAAAAAAAAAAAATCCGAGTAATACTTGATGTTTTTTAAAATTTTTGTGGGAAATGATCAGGCTTAGTAATTTAGAATAGAACGTCATAGAAACATTGGGTATAAAACACTAAAAGAGGGCGTAAAATCGAAAACCTAATTTGGAAACCCTAATCCGGGATGTTTGAAGCACGTGCTAAAAAATCGAGTAATAGGCGACATTTTAAGAAATTTTTCTGGGGAATGATTAGGCTTCATGACTGAGAATAGAATTTCGAAGGAAAGGAGTGTATAAAATAGTAAATGATTGCTTAAAATCGAAACCTTATTCCGGTTCGTTTGAAGCAAGTGCAAAAAAAAAAATAATAATAAAAAAAAATAAAATAAATAAATAAAACCCGAGTAAAAGTAGATGTTTTTTAAAATTTTTGTGGGAAATGATCAGACATAGTAATTTAGAATAGAATGTCGATGAAACATAGGGTATAAAAAATAAAAAGAGGGCGTAAAATCAAAAACCTAATTTGGAAACCCTAATCCGGGACGTTTGAAGCACATGCTAAAAATCGGGTAATAGTCGAATTTTAAGAAATTTTGGTTGGGAATAATTAGGCTTCATGACTTAGAATAGAATTTCGAAGAAAAGGAGTGTATAAAATAGTAAACGATTGCTTAAAATCGAAACCTTTTTCCGGGACGTTTGAAGCACGTCAAAAAAAAAAAAAATCGATTAATACTAGATGTTTTTTAAAATTTTTGTTGGAAATGATCAGGCTTAGTAATTTAGAATAGAATGCCGAAGAAACATAGGGTATAAAACATTTAAAGAGGGCGTAAAATCGAAAACCTAATTTGGAAACCCTAATCCGGGACGTTTGAAGCACATGCTAAAAATCGAGTAATAGTCGACATTTTAAGAAATTTTGGTTGGGAATAATTACGCTTCATGACTAAGAATAGAATTTCGAAGAAAAGGAGTCTATAAAATAGTAAACGATTGCTTAAAATCGAAACCTTATTCCGGGTTGTTTGCAGCACGTGCAAAATAAAAATAAAAAATAAAAAAAACCGAGGAATACTAGATGTTTTTTAAAATTTTTGTGGGAAATGATCAGGCTTAGTAATTTAGAATAGAATGTCGAAGAAACATAGGGTATAAAACAGTAAAAGAGGGCCTAAAATCGAAAACATAATTTGGAAACCCTAATCCGGGACGTTTGAAGCATGTTCTAAAAAATCGAGTAATAGGCGACAATTTAAGAAATTTTTCTTGGGAATGATTAGGCTTCATGACTGATAATAGAATTTCGAAGGAAAGGAGTGTATAAAATAGTAAATGATTGCTTAAAATCGAAACCTTATTCCGGTTCGTTTGAAGCACGTGCAAAAATAAAAAAAAAAAAAAAAATCCGAGTAAAACTAGATGTTTTTTAAAATTTTTGTGGGAAATGATCAGGCTCAGTAATTTAGAATAGAATGTCGAAGAAACATAGGGTATAAAACTCTAAAAGAGGTCATTAAATCGAAACCCTAATTTGGAAACCCTAATCCGGGACGTTTGAAGCACGTGCTAAAAAATCGAGTAATAGGCGACATTTTAAGAAATTTTGGTGGGGAATGATTGGGCTTCATGACTAAGAATAGAATTTCGATGAAAAGGAGTGTATAAAATAGTAAACGATTGCTTAAAATCGAAACCTTATTCCAGGACGTTTGAAGCACGTGCCAAAAAAAAAAAAAAAAAAAACCGAGTAATACTAGATGTTTTTTAAAATTTTTGTGGGAAATGATCAGGCTTAGTAATGTAGAATAAAATGTCGAAGAAATAGGGTATAAAACAGTAAAAGAGGGCGTAAAATCGAAAACCTAATTGGGAAACCCTAATCGAGGACGTTTGAAACACGTGCTAACAAATCGAGTAATAGTCGACATTTTAAGAAATTTTGGTTGGGAATAATTAGGCTTCATGATTTAGAATAGAATTTCGAAGAAAAGGAGTCTATAAAATAGTAAACGATTGCTTAAAATCGAAACCTTATTCCGGGCTGTTTGCAGCACGTGCAAAATAAAAAAAAATAAAAAAAATTGAGTAATACTAGATGTTTTTTAAAATTTTTGTGGGAAATGATCAGGCTTAGTAGTTTATAATAGAATGCCGAAGAAACATAGGGTATAAAACATTTAAAGAGGGCGTAAAATCGAAAACCTAATTTTGAAACCCTAATCCTGGACGTTTGAAGCACGTGCTAAAAAATCGAGTGATAGGCGACATTTTAAGAAATTTTTGTGGGAAATGATTAGGCTTCATGACTTAGCATAAAATTTCGTATAAAAGGAGTGTATAAAATAGTAAACGATTGCTTAAAATCGAAACCTTATTCCGCGACGTTTGCAGCACGTGCAAAATAAAAAAACAATAAAAAAAACCGAGTAATACTAGATGTTTTTTAAAATTTTTGTGGGAAATGATCAGGCTTAGTAATTTAGAATAGAATGTCGAAGAAACATAGGGTATAAAACAGTAAAAGAGGGCCTAAAATCGAAAACATAATTTGGAAACCCTAATCCGGGACGTTTGAAGCACGTTCTAAAAAATCGAGTAATAGGCGACAATTTAAGAAATTTTTCTTGGGAATGATTAGGCTTCATGACTGAGAATAGAATTTCGAAGGAAAGGAGTGTATAAAATAGTAAATGATTGCTTAAAATCGAAACCTTATTCCGGTTCGTTTGAAGCACGTGCAAAAAAAAAAAAAAAAAAATCCGATTAAAACTAGATGTTTTTTAAAATTTTTGTGGGAAATGATCAGGCTCAGTAATTTAGAATAGAATGTCGAAGAAACATAGGGTATAAAACTCTAAAAGAGGTCATTAAATCGAAACCCTAAATTGGAAACCCTAATCCGGGACGTTTGAAGCACGTGCTAAAAAATCGAGTAATAGGCGACATTTTAAGAAATTTTGGTGTGGAATGATTACGCTTCATGACTAAGAATAGAATTTCGAAGAAAAGGAGTCTATAAAATAGTAAACGATTGGTTAAAATCGAAACCTTATTCCGGGACGTTTGAAGCACGTGCAAAAAAACAAAAAAAAAAAAACCGAGTAATACTTGATCTTTATAAAATTTTTGTGGGAAACGTTCAGGCTTAGTAATTTAGAATAAAATTTCGAAGAAACATAGGGTATAAAACACTAAAAGAGGTCGTAAAATCGAAACCCTAATTTGGAAACCCTAATCCGGGACGTTTGAAGCACGTGCTAATAAATCGAGTAATAGGCGACATTTTAAGAAATTTTGGTGGGGAATGATTGGGCTTCATGACTAAGAATAGAATTTCGTAGAAAATGAGTTTATAAAATAGTAAACGATTGCTTAAAATCGAAACCTTATTCCAGGACGTTTGAAGTACGTGCCAAAAAAAAAAAAAAAACCGAGTAATACTAGATGTTTTTTAAAATTTTTGTGGGAAATGATCAGGCTTAGTAATTTAGAATAAAATGTCGAAGAAACATAGGGTATAAAACAGTAAAAGAGGGCGTAAAATCGAAAACCTAATTGGGAAACCCTAATCGAGGACGTTTGAAACACGTGCTAAAAAATGGAGTAATAGTCGACATTTTAAGAAATTTTGGTTGGGAATAATTAGGCTTCATGACTTAGAATAGAATTTCGAAGAAAAGGAGTCTATAAAATAGTAAACGATTGCTTAAAATCGAAACCTTATTCCGGGTCGTTTGCAGCACGTGCAAAATAAAAAAAAACAAAAAAAAACCGAGTAATACTAGATGTTTTTTAAAATTTTTGTGGGAAATGATCAGGCTTAGTAATTTAGAATAGAATGTCGATGAAACATAGGGTATAAAACATTAAAAGAGGGCGTAAAATCGAAAACCTAATTTGGAAACCCTAATCCAGGACGTTTGAAGCACGTGCTAAAAATCGAGTAATAGGCGACATTTTAAGAAATTTTTTTGGGGAATGATTAGGCTTCATGACTTAGAATAGAATTTCGAAGAAAAGGAGTGTATAAAATAGTAAACGATTGCTTAAAATCGAAACCTTATTCCGGGACGTTTGAACCACGTGCAAAGAAAAAAAAAAAGAGTAATATTAGACGTTTTTTAAAATTTTTATGGGGAATGATTAGGCTTGACGGCTTAGAATAGAATGTCGTAGAAACATAGTGTATAAAACATGAATAGAGTTCTTAAAATCAAAACCCTAATTTGGAAATCCTAATTTAGCATGTTTGAAGCACGTGCTAAATAAACAGAGTAACGGTCGACGTTTTTAAAATTTTTTGCGCGGAATGATCATGCATAGTGATTTAGATTGGATTTTTGAAGATACGGAGTGTATAAAATAGTAAAGAGTGGTTAAAATTGAAAACCTAATTTGGAAACCCTAATCCAGGGCGTTTGAAGCATGTGCTAAAAAAACTTAGTAACAGTCTACGTTTTCCAAAATTTTATGGGGAATGATCAGGCACAATGATTTAGAATTGAAATTCGAAGAAACGAAGTGCATAAAACAGTAAAAGAGTGCTTATAATGGAAACCCTAATCTAGGATGTTAGAAGCACGTGCAAAAAAATCCGAGTACAGCTCGACATTTGTCAAAATTTTTGTCAGGATTGATCAGGCTCGATGATGTCAGTAAAAGAGTACTTAAAATTGAAACCATAATTTGGAAACCCTAATCTAGTGCGTTTGAAGTACGTGCTACAAAAACCGAGTAATAGGCGACAATTTAAGAAATTTTTCTGGGGAATGATTAGGCTTCATGACTTAGAATAGAATTTCGAAGAAAAGGAGTGTATAAAATAGTTAACGATTGTTTAAAATCGAAACCTTATGCCGGGACGTTTGAAGCCCGTGCAAACAAAAAAAGAGAAAAAAAACCGAGTAATACTAGATGATTTTTAAAATTTTTGTGGGGAATGATCAGGCTTAGTAATTTAGAATAGAATGTCGAAGAAACATAGGGTATAAAACAGTAAAAGAGGGCGTAAAATCGAAAACCTAATTTGGAAACCCTAATCCGGGACGTTTGAAGCACGTGCTAAAAAATCGAGTAATAGGCGACAATTGAAGAAATTTTTCTGGGGAATGATTAGGCTTCATGACTTAGAATAGAATTTCGAAGAAAAGGAGTGTATAAAATAGTAAACGATTGCTTAAATCGAAACCTTCTTCCGGGACGTTTGAAGCACGTGCAAAAAAAAAAAAAAAAAAAAAAAAAAAAAAAAAAAAAAAAAAAAAAAAAAAAACTGAGTAATACTAGACGTTTTTTAAAATTTTTTTGGGGATTGATCAGGCTTGACGGCTTAGAATAGAATGTCGTAGAAACATAGTGTATAAAACATGAATAGAGTTCTTAAAATCAAAACTCTAATTTGGAAATCCTAATTTAGGATGTTTGAAGCACGTGCTAAATAAACTGAGTAACGGTCGACGGTTTTAAAATTTTTTGCGCGGAATGATCATGCATAGTGATTTAGATTGGATTTTCGAAGAAACGGAGTGTATAAAATAGTAAAGAGTGGTTAAAATTGAAAACCTAATTTGGAAACCCTAATCCAGGGCGTTTGAAGCATGTGCTAAATAAACTTAGTAACAGTCTACGTTTTTCAAAATTTTATGGGGAATGATCAGGCACAATGATTTAGAATTGAAATTCGAAGAAACGAAGTGCATAAAACAGTAAAAGAGTGCTTATAATGGAAACCCTAATCTAGGATGTTAGAAGCACGTGCAAAAAAATCCGAGTACAGCTCGACATTTGTCAAAATTTTTGTCAGGAATGATCAGGCTCGATGATTTATAATAGAGTGTCAAAGAAACGGAGTGTATAAAATAGTAAAAGAGTGCTTAAAATTGAAACCATAATTTGAAAACCCTAATCTGGAACGTTTGAAGTACGTGCTACAAAAACCGAGTAATATGCGACATTTTAAGAAATTTTTGTGGGGAATGATTAGGCTTCATGATTTATAATAGAATTTCGAAGAAACGAAGTGTATAAAACAGTAAATGATTGCTTAAAATTGAAACCCTAATCTAGGACGTTTGATGCATGTGTAAAAAAACAAAAACAAAAACGGAGTAACACTAGATGTTTTCCACACTTTTGGTGGGGAATGATCAGGCTTGATGATTTAGAAATGAATGTCGTAGAAACGTAGGGTATAGAACAGTAAAAGAGTGCATAAAATCAAAACCCTTATTTGTAAACCCAAATTCGGGACGTTTGAAGCACGTGCCAAAAAAACTTTGTAACACTCGACGTTTTTCGAAATTTTTGGAAGGAATGATCAGGCTTGATGTCTTAGAATAGAATGTCGTAGAAACATAGTGTATAAAAAATGAATAGAGTGCTTAAAATCGAAACACTAATCCAGGACGTTTGAAGCACGTGCTAAAAATACTGAGTAACGGTCGACGTTTTTCAAATTTTTGTAGGAATGATCAGACATAATGATTTAGAATAGAATTTCGAAGAAACGGAGTGAATAAAACAGTAAAAGGGTGCTTCTAATCGAAACCCTAATCCGAAAACCTTAGTAAGGGACGTTTCAAGCACGTGCGAAAAAAATCGAGTAACGCTCGACGTTTTTCGTAATTATTTTGGCGAATGATCAGCCATGATGATTTAGAATAGAATGTCGAAGAAACGGAGTGTATAATAGTAAAAGAGTGTTTAAAATTGAAACCATAATTTGGAAACCCTAATCTAGTGCGTTTGAAGTACGTGCTACAAAAACCGAGTAATAGGCGACAATTTAAGAAATTTTTCTGGGGAATGATTAGGCTTCATGACTTAGAATGGAATTTCGAAGAAAAGGAGTGCATAAAATAGTAAACGATTGCTTAAAATCGAAACCTTATTCCGGGACGTTTGAAGCACGTGCAAAAAAAAATAATAAAAAAAAATTAAAAAAAAACCGAGTAATACTAGATGATTTAGAATAGAATGTCGAAGAAACATAGGGTATAAAACAGTAAAAGAGGGCGTAAAATCGAAAACATAATTTGGAAACCCTATTCCGGGACGTTTCAAGCACGTGCTAAAAAATCGAGTAATAGGCGACAATTTAGGAAATTTTGGTGGGGAATGATTAGGCTTCATGACGTAGAATAGAATTTCGAAGAAAAGGAGTGTATAAAATAGTAAACGATTGCTTAAAATCCAAACCTTATTCCGGGACGTTTGAAGCTCGTGCAAAAAAAAAAAAAAAAAACAAAAACCGAGTAATACTAGATGATTTTTAAAATTTTTGTGGGGAATGATCAGGCTTAGTAATTTAGAATAGAATGTCGAAGAAACATAGGGTATAAAACAGTAAAAGAGGGCATAAAATCGAAAACCTAATTTGGAAACCCTAATCCGGGACGTTTGAAGCACGTGCTAAAAAATCGATTAATAGGCGACAATTTAAGAAATTTTTCTCGGGAATGATTAGGCTTCATGACTTAGAATAGAATTTCGAAGAAAAGGAGTGTATAAAATAGTAAACGATTGCTTAAATCGAAACCTTATTCCGGGACGTTTGAAGCACGTGCAAAAAAAAAAAAAAAAAAAAAAAAAACCGAGTAATACTAGACGTTTTTTAAATTTTTTTTGGGGAATGATCAGGCATGACGGCTTAGAATAGAATGTCGTAGAAACAGAGTGTATAAAACATGAATATTGTTCTTAAAATCGAAACCCTAATTTGGAAATCCTAATCTAGGATGTTTGAAGCACGTGTTAAATAAACTGAGTAACGGTCGACGTTTTTAAAATTTTTTGCGCGGAATGATCATGCATAGTGATTTAGATTGGATTTTCGAAGAAACGGAGTGTATAAATAGTAAAGAGTGGTTAAAATTGAAAACCTAATTTGGAAACCCTAATCCAGGGTGTTTGAAGCATGTGCTAAATAAACTTAGTAACAGTCTACGTTTTTCAAAATTTTATGGGGAATGATCAGGCACAATGATTTAGAATTGAAATTCGAAGAAACGAAGTGCATAAAACAGTAAAAGAGTGCTTATAATGGAAACCCTAATCTAGGATGTTAGAAGCACGTGCAAAAAAATCCGAGTACAGCTCGACATTTGTCAAAAATTTATTCAGGATTGATCAGGCTCGATGATTTATAATAGAATGTCAAAGAAACGAAGTGTATAAAATAGTAAAAGAGTGCTTAAAATTGAAACCATAATTTGAAAACCCTAATCTGGAACGTTTGAAGTACGTGCTACAAAAACGAAAGATAGGTCCCATCATTTTATTGCATGTGATTGTTGCATTTAACCCCAATAGTGGGGTCACTTACTGAGTATTTCTTTAAATACTCAAGCCATGTGCTACTACATTTTTCAGGTTAAGGCAAGGCATTCCTGTACGGCTGACGACGACATTGCAACTCGAGATCATGGCACATGCATAGGATAGTGGTATTTATTTTCTTAGACTTTGGATAGAATAGGATGTTTTAAACTTAAAGCGCTTATTTATTTTATTTCGGGTCTTTTGTTGTGTCGTTTTAAAGATGTTTTCGAAACACGTAAGTCCATGGCTGTGTTTTTAAGTTAAAGGTTATGTTTTATGGAATTTAAATGAAGTCTTCCGCATTCAATGTTTATGGTATGTATACAGTAGCGACCTTAAATTAAGTAGAAAATTTCGGGTCGTTACAGTTGGTATCAGAGCTCTAGGTTATAGATCTTGTAGACTAGCCTACGATGTAGGCTTGGCATGTTCCATGGTCCCACCGTCGATGCCCCGTCTCCGTCAGGTATGTCTTGCATAAGATAAGAAAATGAAATGTCGTTGATTGTGTATGTTATTATTGTTTGGTCATTATAAAATATAACTCATAATTGGCACTCTATTGATTGTAATATTATTTACTGCATTCATGTTAGCTTAATTCTATATTTATTATAATTTAGAATACGTTATGTTTTACCTTGCATGGAATGTGAATGTAAATTGTTGTATTGATGTGTTATGTTTTACCTTGCATGGAATGTGAATGTAAATTGTTGTATTGAAGATGTTTAGATTTACTGAGATTGTTGGTGTGAATTAGTAGCTATAGTTTTAGTAAGCTACTAAATGTTAGGGTTGCTATGAAAATGACTTTGCCAAGCAAGATCATATGTTTTAATTAGACGTCTTGAATATAGATAAACTACACAGTCTTATGACCATAGAGATGGGGAGGACTATACCAATGTATACGGAACAGTAAGTAGTTTTAGATGAAATAAAATGACCTAAGAAGCTTGATATAGATGTCAATATCCTATAGCCTTTAATGGAAGGTGAGCTTTGGAAGTACTTTGGAAGTACTGAGATTAGAAAATTGTCCTTCCTTAGTACGAGCTGAAAATTAAAAATAAATAAATAAATAATAATAATACACCCAATTAGGGAAGTTGTGAGGTGATTTAAAAGTATCAAGCCACAGTTTGGACGAGGCATTACGATCATGGTCAAAATTTTAGAGGTATATGGAGAGGGGCTACGGTAGGAGATATGAGAGTGTCAAGATACCTTAAATTTAAGAAACCATGATTTAAGATGAACTTGGGTGGGGGATACAAGAGGATTAGAGTGGGACATTGTCTCTAAATCAACTAGAAGTTTTGTGGTAATTCTTCTTAGGGTACACGAATGCACTCAGGAAGCTCAACATAAACAAATTGTTGTAGGAAATTACCGAACAATTTTTCCTAGCAATGTCAACCTAGTTAAAAGATATTACTATAGTTAAAGTTTCAAGACTATCATTTTAAGTTTGATTTTCAAGTATCCCAAGTTTTATGGCATCTGAGGATATCCACCATGCTTATACAATACCAATTTTTATAAGAGAATTTTGTTAAGCCCATTCTTGGTATTACAAAGGCATTGAAAGGGTTGTGATGTCTTTCCATTATGGTTATAGGAACATTAGTTTTGGACTATAGTAGATAAGGTATACCAAGAGAAAAGCCTATTTGACAATGTTTCCTATGAAAGTTACCAAATCCTCAAACTCTAGCTTGACCACAAATCAAATACAGGAAGTCGTTCCTAGATCCATGTCTTTTACTAGTGCATTCTATTTGCATTTGAACAGGGTGGAGTTCTTAACTAGTTTCATGTCATGATTTTGACTCCAAAAATTTACTAGAATTGGGGTAGGTAGCCAAGAGAGAAGAAGTATTACCAATTTCTTGATTTTGTATGGGAAAATAGGCAAATTTGTATATGGAATTCATCTACAAAGATGAGACATTAATGATGAACCAAATCAAGTGGACACCAACAATAATGAGGAAAGGAAAACAATTCTTTCTTTCTTTTTAATTATTAAAAATATAGAGAACGAACAATTTTAATTGGAAACATTCCTCTAATGAATTTGTGGGGAACTCCTATAGTAAATGGACTATACAGAATTGTGATCAGTCAAATATTGCAAAGCCCCAGTATCTATTACCTTTCAGTATTGGACTGTAACGAAATTTCGGTCTACCGGCACCATAATATTTGATTGGGGAGGAAGATTAGAATTAAAGATTGATCGAGAAACAAAGGTACGAGTGCGTGTGAGTAGGAAACAAAAAAATATCTATTCTAGTTCTATCATCAGCTATGGGTTCAAATCTTAAGAGAAATTCTCGAGAATGTTTCTAACCGAGAATTTTTTTTTTTTGAATTTCTTCAATGATAGGGAGAGAGAAAAAAAAATTGGATCAAAAGAAAATGTCATTTTGGATATTTAAAAATGAGATTTTGAGAACGCATGGACAAACCGGTGAATTAGTGAACCTTTAGCTAAGTGTAGAAAATTGGATTTGGAGAACAATGTAAAACAGAAACTAGTAAAACTATTGATCTAGTAGATGGAATCATAGTAAAAAAATAAAAAATAAAAAAAAAAATAAGTGAGGAACTATGTATGTTTTCCAACCTTATTGCCAAGCACAGAGGAAGGCGGTTGATGAGAAAGCATAATCAGGTGGAAAAGGATGGAAAAGAAAAGGCCCACAACTAACATAGGGCCACTTACCTTACTAGATAGGGGGGGACACGGCTGTCAAAGATCAGAGCAAGAGACGTATCCATGATATGTGTCTATGCTTCCTTTCCTTTCTGCAACCCCATTTTATAGGTATATGGGCAGGAGAACTGATAATCAATTCCATGAGTGGCTGGAAACTGAGAGAAAGCTGATGAGACTCCCCCATCTTAGTCCAAAACTGGAATCCGATGACAAAAGAATCCATTTGCAACCTTAGCTTTAACAAAAAAAGCCGAAAAGCACTGACCCCTATCTAGTAATAGTAAGGTTTGTGCTTAATTCATTCTTTTTTGATAACGAAATACATCCATCATCCATAAACGAGCTTCAAACTAACAACCCCTATGAATTAGTTCTAAGAAAGGAAAGGAATGCGATAACCAGAGAGAGAAGGCACGGGGGGCCCCATACATCAGAATGCAAAAGGGCAGAGGGAATTGAAACAAGAAGAAGATTGGAATTCGTAGGTCTTGCCCGTGGTTGGCCAGCTGGCTGCTAAACCAAGAAGAGAATGAAGAACTAGCAAATGCAGGAGGAAGCAATTTCAGGCGTGATAGTTTCTTCAATGTAGTCGAAGACCTAACAACCAACAATCAGACCTATAGTTGCCCTTAGTTGCCAAAGATCAGGAAGCTCTTTGTTATTCAGAAGCCACAAAGAAAGAAGATGAGAATGATGCATGCAGGTATAAAGCATATATATATGGGTTGGGCACCCTAGAGCTATGACATTATGCGTGTGTAGATCCTTACATAGAGGAAGTCGGAGTCAAGATGGGATAGCTTTGGCGATCATCACAAAGTTGTCCAACCGATCCTATTTTTTGAGAGACTGACTGACGGAACCAACATAGCATCATTGAGATGAAGAACATTGCCAGAACGAAATGATAAAGAAAGAGATCTACCAATGTCTGAAATAGAGAGTGGGGTCACCGGTGAAGACGACAGTTTTGCCTTGGTACGGCGAGGATGAGACAAATGCTGCCGAATTGCTCGTCATATGATGGGTAGCCCCAGTGTAAATGTTAATCAAAACCCATTGAGAAGCAAGCTATACGAGAACAATTAGCCGATCTGGATTTGCGACTTATTATAGATTATTCGTTGGTAGAATGGAAAGAATTAGGCGAAGAGGGACCTGCGGGTAATGAATGGGAAGATCGAAAAGTTGGAAGAAGAAAGGATTTTTTGGTTAGACGTATGGAATTAGCTAAGCATTTTATTCGAACAAATATAGAACCCGAATGGATGGTTTTATGTCTATTACCTGTTCTTCCTCCCGAGTTGAGACCGATCATTCAGATAGATGGGGGTAAACTAATGAGCTCGGATATTATTGAACTCTATAGAAGAGTTATCTATCGGAACAATACTCTTATTGATCTATTAACAACAAGTAGATCTACGCCACGAGAATTAGTAATGTGTCAGGAGAAATTGGTACAAGAAGCCGTGGAAATACATGAACATTTATTTCAATGAAGTGCTAGAGCCACAAACCTTAGATGAATTATGTTGTCCATGAAATTTTAGAAGAAGACCCAATATGACATGATAAGGCTATGTACGAAATTTGGTGACCATTAGGTTATGATAATGGGCTAAACCAAGTGTAGGTGTAAAATGACTAAAATGCCCCTATAATTACGTACCACTAGTTTATGACCAAAGTGGCCTCTAAATGACATGAAATTTGATGAGGAGCCTTATATCATGGTGTATAGGGATTACACAAAGTTACAAGGCCATTAGAATATGTCGAAGAATTAAACCAAGATTTGGGGGTAAATGACCAAAAGACCCTTTCGGAGTAAGAATTAAGATTTAAAATATCTAAGTATCTGACAAGACACCTTATAAGGATTCAAAGATTTTATGAATGCAAAGTGATAGACTAATGAAAGTTTTATGCATGCAAATAAATGTTATGACTCATACGAATTAAGGTATACTTGTTAAGAATTTTTACTTAGTGGAACTTGAAGACTTAACAGAGAACTCTTAGAATAAGGACCCGAGTTATTCCAAGATTAAAACACTTTCGAGGACGAAAGTTTCTTTTAGAGGGATATAATGTAATAGCCCAAACATAAATAAAGAAATAAAGAATAAAAATAATTATAAAAATAGTTACCATTATAATAATAAAAAAATAAATTTAATTAATTAATTTAATTAAAAAAAATAAAAAAAATAAAAAATAAAAAAATAAACCTCTCCCCATCTCTCTCCACTAACCTCTCATCCCTTCCCACAATTATCTCTCCTCTGCCCATCTACGCTGCAACAAAAGAAACACAAAACTGACAAAAAAAAAAAAAAAGAAAGAAAGAAACAGAAAACAATCATCGTCAGATTTGAGATGAATCTGTTATTACGGTAAAATTCTATCTCAGAACTATTTTTCCTTTATAGTTATGCTTATAAGAAATTAATTTAGGATCAAATCTTCTTTCCTATCTTACCGTATGTAATAATCAGATCCCATGTTCAATTAATTAGATTTTTTTTAGCATTAGAAGTTATAGGAAATAAGGTTAGAATCAATATAATTTTAGTTGGCAGATCCATAAATATGTAAGAGAGTAGCCAAATTAAAATTGGCCAATAATATCGGTTTACAGAATAAAAATAAATATAGAATTAGAGTAATATCTTATTTACAGATGTTTAGAAAACTGAGAATCTATTTACAGAATGGGAATGAAAATAATTACCATGAGGGAGGAGGAGGGAAGATTTGTTAAACATAATTTAAAAATATAACAGGAGATATGAGAGGGCATGAAACTCCATTAAATTCTGTCTAACAGTAAATATCAGAATTTTAACAAGGTAAATTAGAGAAATAATTGTATAGAGTTCAAACTTGAAACTGATGTTATGGGCTCACATAGGTTGGCTTGGATTTCAAAGGACGGAATCGAACTTTCAGTAAGGATATATACGTGACAACGACTTAAGCTAGCCAGGTAAGTGACCTTACTATCGGCAAGGTTATATGTGATGTTGACACGTGCCCTGTGGTTCTGCACGTGACATATATATTGATATGTGTGAATTGTCTGAGGATCGATATGCTTCCTATATGTTATGTTATGTTATGTTATTATATGTGGATTGTATGATAATAATTATGGTATGATGTGCTCTAGGAGATGTTTGAGATAGGGTACGAGAAGGATGCACAAAACGAAATGTAACGATAGGAGTAAGATACGTTCATGAAATGTTAGAGTTAGGTTACATACCGGAGTGCTATGGATAGGAGAGATTGATGAAAGAATACGGTCAGGTTATGGGTAGAAAGGGATAGGTTTGTGATAGATTGATAGAATGATATCGTTAGGGTACGTTCTTGTGACGATATGACCAAGGTACGTCACGTAATGATATGTCTGTGATAGGTATAGGAACGTTAAGGCTATGGTAAGTTAGAGAACGATATGACTATGAAGTGTTTACGTTATGACTTGGTTATGATATGATACATTGTATGCTAGATTATTGTGCTTAAGTACGAAATCATGTGAATGTGAATGTATGTTATTTATGTTGCTTAGTTGATGTGATATGAATGCATGTGACGATGTGTGACCCTTGTATGATTATGGCTTGTTGTATGAGTATTGGAATGTAACTGAATGAATTGTTTGACATGTAATACGGTAAATTGCATGATACATAACCCTGCTAGGAATATGTATGATATCTAACAGAATGAGAATGAGAATGACATGTAAGCATGAAAACGTGACACGGGGTTATGTTCATTAAATGATGACTGTAGGACTAGTGGGACCTCATGCATATTGTGTGATCATGCATTTGGAGGGATACCCCTATCCCATCACAAGGGTACGGACGCGTACATCCAAATGGTAGGACAACGATCGTTATGCCCTGCATAGCGCTGCCGTGACGGTTTTAGTTTTAACAGGTCCCGGTGGGCCCCCAGAGCATGCCCACCAGCTAGGGACAGTGGCCCAGCGGTGTGCGAACTAGCTGGTGAGCTCATACTCGCACGTATGGGCTGCGTGTAGAGTATATGGTACACGTCCACGATTACCTGTTAGGATTACACCGTAGGGAAAATGAAACGAAACGAAACGAAAAAGAAACGAAATGAAACGAAACGAAACGAAATGAAACGAAACGAAAGATAGGTCCCATCATTTTATTGCATGTGATTGTTGCATTTAACCCCAATAGTGGGGTCACTTACTGAGTATTTCTTTAAATACTCAAGCCATGTGCTACTACATTTTTCAGGTTAAGGCAAGGCATTCCTGTACGGCTGACGACGGCATCGCAACTCGAGATCATGGCACATGCATAGGATAGTGGTATTCATTTTCTTAGACTTAGGATAGAATAGAATGTTTTAAACTTAAACGCTTATTTATTTTATTTCGGGTCTTTTGTTGTGTCGTTTTAAAGATGTTTTCGAAACACGTAAGTCCATGGCTGTGTTTTTAAGTTAAAGGTTATGTTTTATGGAATTTAAATGAAGTCTTCCGCATTCAATGTTTATGGTATGTATACAGTAGCGATCTTAAATTAAGTAGAAAATTTCGGGTCGTTACACATAGTGATTTAGATTGGATTTTTGAAGAAACGGAGTGTATAAAATAGTAAAGAGTGGTTAAAATTGAAAACCTAATTTGGAAACTCTAATCCAGGGCGTTTGAAGCATGTGCTAAATAAACTGAGTAACAGTCTACGTTTTTCAAAATTTTATGGGGAATGATCAGGCACAATGATTTAGAATTGAAATTCGAAGAAACGAAATGCATAAAACAGTAAAAGAGTGCTTATAATGGAAACCCTAATCTAGGATGTTAGAAGCACGTGCAAAAAAATCCGAGTACAGCTCGACATTAGTCAAAATTTTTGTCAGAATTGATCAGGCTCGATGATTTCTAATAGAATGTCAAAGAAACGGAGTGTATAAAATAGTAAAAGAGTGCTTAAAATTGAAACCATAATTTGAAAACCCTAATCTGGAACGTTTGAAGTACGTGCTACAAAAACCGAGTAATATGCGACATTTTAAGAAATTTTTGTGGGGAATGATTAGGCTTCATGATTTAGAATAGAATTTCAAAGAAACGGAGTGTATAAAACAGTAAACGATTGCTTAAAATTGAAACCCTAATCTGGGACGTTTGATGCACGTGTAAAAAAACAAAAACAAAAACGGAGTAACACTAGATGTTTTCCACACTTTTGGTGGGGAATGATCAGGCTTGATGATTTAGAATAGAATGTCGAAGAAACGTAGGGTATAGAACAGTAAAAGAGTGCATAAAATCAAAACCCTTATTTGTAAACCCAAATTCGGGACGTTTGAAGCACGTGCAAAAAAAACCGAGTAACACTCGACGTTTTTCGAAATTTTTGGAAGGAATGATCAGGCTTGATGTCTTAGAATAGAATGTCGTAGAAACATAGTGTATAAAAAATGAATAGAGTGCTTAAAATCGAAACCCTAATCCAGGACGTTTGAAGCACGTGCTAAAAATACTGAGTAACGGTCGACATTTTTCAAATTTTTGTGGGAATGATCAGGCATAATAATTTAGAATAGAATTTCGAAGAAACGAAGTGAATAAAACAGTAAAAGAGTGCTTCTAATCGAAACACTAATCCGGAAACCTTAGTATGGGACGTTTCAAGCACGTGCAAAAAAATCGAGTAACGCTCGACGTTTTTCGTAATTATTTTGGCGAATGATCAGCCTTGATGATTTAGAATAGAATGTCGAAGAAACATAGGGTATAAAACAGTAAAAGAGTGTTTAAAATTGAAACCATAATTTGGAAACCCTAATCTAGTGCGTTTGAAGTACGTGCTACAAAAACCGAGTAATAGGCGACATTTTAAGACATTTTTTTGGGGAATGATTAGGCTTCATGACTTAGAATCGAATTTTGAAGAAAATGTGTGTATAAAATAGTAAGCGATTGCTTAAAATCGCAACCTTATTCCGGGACGTTTGAAGCACATGCAAAAAAAAAAAAAAAACAAAAACAAAAACAGAGTAATACTAGATGTTTTTTTAAATTTTTGTGGGAAATGATCAGGCTTAGTAGTTTAGAATACAATGTCAAAGAAACATATGGTATAAAACAGTAAATGAGGATGTAAAATCGAAAACATAATTTGGAAATTCTAATCCGGGACGTTTGAAGCACGTGCTAAAAAATCGAGTAGTAGGCGACAATTTAAGAAATTTTGGTGCGGAATGATTAGGCTTCATGACGTAGAATAGAATTTCGAAGAAAAGGAGTGTATAAAATAGTAAACGATTGCTTAAATCGAAACCTTATTCCGGGACGTTTGAAGCACGTGCAAAAAAAAAAAAAAAAAAAAAAAAACCGAGTAATACTAGACGTTTTTTAAATTTTTTTTGGGGAATGATCAGGCTTGACAGCTTAGAATAGAATGTCGTAGAAACATAGTGTATAAAACATGAATAGAGTTCTTAAAATCGAAACCCTAATTTGCAAATCCTTATTTAGAATGTTTGAAGCACGTGCTAAATAAATAGAGTAATGGTCGACATTTTTAAAATTTTTTGCGCGGAATGATCATGCATAGTGATTTAGATTGGATTTTCGAAGAAACGGAGTGTATAAAATAGTAAAGAGTGGTTAAAATTGAAAACCTAATTTGGAAACCCTAATCCAGGGTGTTTGAAGCATGTGCTAAATAAACTGAGTAACAGTCTACATTTTTCAAAATTTTATGGGGAATGATTAGGCACAATGATTTAGAATTGAAATTCGAAGAAACGAAGTGCATAAAACAGTAAAAGAGTGCTTATAATGGAAACCCTAATCTAAGATGTTAGAAGCACGTGCAAAAAAATCCGAGTACAGCTCGACATTTGTCAAAATTTTTGTCAGGATTGATCAGGCTCGATGATTTATAATAGAATGTCAAAGAAACGGAGTGTATAATAGTAAAAGAGTGCTTAAAATTGAAACCATAATCTAGTGCGTTTGAAGTACGTGCTACAAAAACCGAGTAATAGGCGACAATTTAAGAAATTTTTCTGGGGAATGATTAGGCTTCATGACTTAGAATAGAATTTCGAAGAAAAGGAGCATATAAAATAGTAAACGATTGCTTAAAATCGAAACCTTATTCCGGGACGTTTGAAGCACGTGCAAAAAAAAAAAAAAAAAAAAAAACCGAGTAATACTAGATGATTTTTAAAATTTTTATGGGGAATGATCAGGCTTAGTAATTTAGAATAGAATGTCGAAAAAACATAGGGTATAAAACAGTAAAAGATGGCGTAAAATCAAAAACCTAATTTGGAAACCCTAATCCGGGACTTTTGAAGCACGTGCTAAAAAATCCAGTAATAGGCGACATTTTAAGAAATTTTGGTGGGGAATGATTAGGCTTCATGACTTAGGATAGAATTTCGAAGAAAAGGAGTGTATAAAATAGTATACGATTGCTTAAAATCGAAACCTCATTCTGGGACGTTTAAGCACGTGCAAAAAAAAAAAAAAAAAAAAAAAACTGAGTAATACTAGATGTTTTTCAAATTTTTTGTGGGAAATGATCAGGCTTATTAATTTAGAATAGAATGTTGAAGAAACATAGGGTATAAAACAGTAAAAGAGGGCGTAAAATCGAAAACCTAATTTGGAAACCCTAATCCAGGACGTTTGAAACACGTGCTAAAAAATTGAGTAATAGTCGACATTTTAAGAAATTTTGGTTGGGAATAATTAGGCTTCATGATTTAGAATAGAATTTCGAAGAAAAGGAGTCTATAAAATAGTAAACGATTGCTTAAAATCGAAACCTTATTTCGGGTCGTTTGAAGCACGTGCAAAAAAAAAAAAAAAAAACAAAACCGAGTAATACTTGATGTTTTTTAAAATTTTTGTGGGAAATGATCAGGCTTAGTAATTTAGAATAAAATGTAGAAGAAACATAGGGTATAAAACAGTAAAAGAGGGCGTAAAATCGAAAACCTAATTGGAAACCCTAATCCGGGACGTTTGAAGCGCGTGTTAAAAAATCGAGTAATAGTCAACATTTTAAGAAATGTTTGTTGGGAATGATTAGGCTTCATGACTTAGAATAGAATTTCGAAGAAAAGGAGTGTATAAAATAGTAAACGATTGCTAAAAATCAAAACCTTATAACGGGACGTTTGAAGCACGTGGAAAAAAAAAAATGAGTAATACTAGATGTTTTTTAAAATTTTTGTGGGAAATGATCAGGCTTAGTAATTTAGAATAGAATGTCGAAGAAACATAGGATATAAAACAGTAAAAGAGGGCATAAAATCGAAATCCTAATTTCGAAACCCTAATCCAGGACGTTTGAAACACGTGCTAAAAAATCGAGTAATAGTCGACATTTTAAGAAATTTTTGTTGGAAATAATTAGGCTTCATGACTTAGAATAGAATTTCGAAGAAAAGGAGTGTATAAAATAGTAAACAATTGCTTAAAATTGAAACCTTATTCCGGGACGTTTGAAGCAGGTGCAAAAAAAAAAAAAAAAAAAACCGAGTAATACTAGATGTTTTTTAAAATTTTTGTGGGAAATGAACAGGCTTAGTAATTTAGAATAGAATGTCGAAGAAACATAGGGTATAAAACAGTAAAAGAGGGCGTAAAATCGAAAACCTAATTTGGAAACCCTAATCCGGGACGTTTGAAGCACGTGCTAAAAAATCGATTAATAGTCGACATTTTAAGAAATTTTGGTTGAAATGATTAGGCTTCATGACTTAGAATAGAATTTCGAAGAAAAGGAGTGTATAAAATCGTAAACAATTGCTTAAAATTGAAACCTTATTCCGGGACGTTTGAAGCACGTGCAAAAAAAAAAAAAAAAACCGAGTAATACTAGATGTTTTTTAAAATTTTTGTGGGAAATGAACAGGCTTAGTAATTTAGAATAGAATGTCGAAGAAACATAGGGTATAAAACAGTAAAAGAGGGCGTAAAATCGAAAACCTAATTTGGAAATCCTAATCCGGGACGTTTGAAGCACGTGCTAAAAAATCGAGTAATAGTCGACATTTTAAGAAATTTTGGTTGAAATGATTAGGCTTCATGACTTAGAATAGAATTTCGAAGAAAAGGAGTGTATAAAATCGTAAACGATTGCTTAAAATCGAAACCTTTTTCCGGGACGTTTGAAGCACGAGCAAAAAAAAAAAAAAAAAAAAAAAAAAAAAGACCGAGTAATACTTGATGTTTTTAAAATTTTTGTGGGAAATGATCAGGCTTAGTAATTTAGAATAGAATGTCGAAGAAACATAGGGTAAAAAACACTAAAAGAGGTCGTAAAATCGAAACCCTAATTTTGAAACCCTAATCCGGGACGTTTGAAGACAGTGCTAAAAAATCGAGTAATAGGCGACATTTTAAGAAATTTTGGTGGGGAATGATTAGGCTTCATGACTTAGAATAGAATTTCGAAGAAAAGGAGTGTATAAAATAGTAAACGATTGCTTAAAATCGAAACCCTAATCTGTGAAGTTTGAAGCACGTGCTAAAAAACGAGTAATAGGCGACATTTTAAGACATTTTTTTGGGGAATGATTAAGCTTCATGACTTAGAATCGAATTTCGAAGAAAAGGAGTGTATAAAATAGTAAACGATTGCTTAAAATCGAAACCTTAATCCAGGACGTTTGAAGCACGTGCAAAAAAAAAAAAAAAATCGAGTAATACTAGATATATTTTTAAATTTTTGTTGGAAATGATCAGGCTTAGTAATTTAGAATACAATGTCGAAGAAACATATGGTATAAAACAATAAATGAGGTCATAAAATCGAAAACCTAATTTGGAAACCCTAATCCGGGACGTTTGAAGCACGTGCTAAAAAATCGAGTAATAGGCGACATTTTAAGACATTTTTTTGGGGAATGATTAGGCTTCATGACTTAGAATCGAATTTTGAAGAAAATGTGTGTATAAAATAGTAAGCGATTGCTTAAAATCGAAACCTTATTCCGGGACGTTTGAAGCACATGCAAAAAAAAAAAAAAAAAAAAAAAAACCGAGTAATACTAGATGTTTTTTTAAATTTTTGTGGGAAATGATCAGGCTTAGTAATTTAGAATACAATGTCAAAGAAACATATGGTATAAAACAGTAAATGAGGATGTAAAATCGAAAACATAATTTGGAAACCGTAATCCGAGACGTTTGAAGCACGTGCTAAAAAATCGAGTAATAGGCGACAATTTAAGAAATTTTGGTGGGGAATGATTAGGCTTCATGACGTAGAATAGAATTTCGAAGAAAAGGAGTGTATAAAATAGTAAACGATTGCTTCAAATCGAAACCTTATTCCGGGACGTTTGAAGCTCGTGAGGAAAAAAAAAAACAAAAACAAAAACCGAGTAATACTAGATGTTTTTTAAAATTATTGTGGGAAATGATCATGCTTAGTAATTTAGAATAGAATGTCGAAGAAACATAGGGTACAAAACAGTAAAAGAGGGCGTAAAATCGAAAACCTAATTTGGAAACCCTAATCCGGGACGTTTGAAGCACGTGCTAAAAAATCGAGTAATACGTGACAATTTAAGAAATTTTGGTGGGAAATGATTAGGCTTCATGACGTAGAATAGAATTTCAAAGAAAAGGAGTGTATAAAATAGTAAACGATTGCTTAAAATCGAAACCTTATTCCGGGACGTTTGAAGCTCGTGCAAAAAAAAAATAAAAAATAAAAACCGAGTAATACTAGATGTTTTTTAAAATTATTGTGGGAAATTATCATGCTTAGTAATTTAGAATAGAATGTCGAAGAAACATAGGGTATAAAACAGTAAAAGAGGGCGTAAAATCGAAAACCTAATTTGGAAACCCTAATCCGGGACGTTTGAAGCACGTGCTAAAAAATCGAGTAATAGGCGACAATTGAGGACATTTTTTTGGGGAATGATTAGGCTTCATGACTTAGAATCGAATTTCGAAGAAAAGGAGTGTATAAAATAGAAAACGATTGCTTAAAATCGAAACCTTATTCCGGGACGTTTGAAGCACGTGCAAAAAAAAAAAAAAAAAAAAAACCGAGTAATATAGATGTTTTTTAAAATTTTTGTGGGAAATGAACAGGCTTAGTAATTTAGAATAGAATGTCGAAGAAACATAGAGTATAAAACAGTAAAAGAGGGCGTAAAATCGAAAACCTAATTGGAAACCCTAATCCGGGACGTTTTTAGCACGTGCTAAAAAATCGAGTAATAGTCGACATTTTAAGAAATTTTGGTTGAAATTATTAGGCTTCATGACTTAGAATAGAATTTCGAAGAAAAGGAGTGTATAAAATCGTAAACGATTGCTTAAAATCAAACCTTTTTCCGGGACGTTTGAAGCACGTGCAAAAAAAAAAAAAAAAAAAAAAAAAAAAAAAGACCGAGTAATACTTGATGTTTTTAAAATTTTTGTGGGAAATGATCAGGCTTAGTAATTTAGAATAGAATGTCGAAGAAACATAGGGTAAAAAACACTAAAAGAGGTCGTAAAATCGAAACCCTAATTTTGAAACCCTAATCCGGGACGTTTGAAGACAGTGGTAAAAAATCGAGTAATAGGCGACATTTTAAGAAATTTTGGTGGGGAGTTATTAGGCTTCATGACTTAGAATAGAATTTGGAAGAAAAGGAGTTTATAAAATAGTAAACGATTGCTTAAAATCGAAACCCTAATCTGGGAAGTTTGAAGCACGTGCTAAAAAATCGAGTAATAGGCGACATTTTAAGACATTTGTTTGGGGAATGATTAGGCTTCATGACTTAGAATCGAATTTCGAAGAAAAGGAGTGTATAAAATAGTAAACGATTGCTTAAAATCGAAACCTTAATCCAGGACGTTTGAAGCACGTGCAAAAAAAAAAAAAAAAAAAAAAATCGAGTAATACTAGATGTATTTTTAAATTTTTGTTGGAAATGATCAGGCTTAGTAATTTAGAATACAATGTCGAAGAAACATATGGTATAAAACAGTAAATGAGGTCGTAAAATTGAAAACCTAATTTGGAAACCCTAATCCGGGACGTTTGAAGCACGTGCTAAAAAATCGAGTAATAGGCGACATTTTAAGACATTTTTTTGGGGAATGATTAGGCTTCATGACTTAGAATCGAATTTTGAAGAAAATGTGTGTATAAAATAGTAAGCGATTGCTTAAAATCGAAACCTTATTCCGGGACGTTTGGAGCACATGCAAAAAAAAAAAAAAAAAAAAAAACCGAGTAATACTAGATGTTTTTTTAAATTTTTGTGGGAAATGATCAGGCTTAGTAATTTAGAATACAATGTCAAAGAAACATATGGTATAAAACAGTAAATGAGGATGTAAAATCGAAAACATAATTTGGAAACCCTAATCCGGGACGTTTGAAGCACGTGCTAACAAATCGAGTAGTAGGCGACAATTTAAGAAATTTTGGTGGGGAATGATTAGGCTTCATGACGTAGAATAGAATTTCGAAGAAAAGGAGTGTATAAAATAGTAAACGATTGCTTAAAATCGAAACCTTATTCCGGGACGTTTGAAGCTCGTGAGGAAAAAAAAAAAAAAACAAAAACCGAGTAATACTAGATGTTTTTTAAAATTATTGTGGGAAATGATCATGCTTAGTAATTTAGAATAGAATGTCGAAGAAACATAGGGTATAAAACAGTAAAAGAGGGCGTAAAATCGAAAATCTAATTTGGAAACCCTAATCCAGGCATGACGGCTTAGAATAGAATGTCGTAGTAACATAGTGTATAAAACATGAATAGAGTTTTTAAAATCGAAACCCTAATTTGAAAATCCTAATCTAGGATGTTTGAAGCACGTGCTAAATAAACAAAGTAACGGTCGACGTTTTTAAATTTTTTTGCGCGGAATTTTCATGTATAGTAATTTAGATTGGATTTTCGAAGAAACGGAGTGTATAAAATAGTAAAGAGTGGTTAAAATTGAAAACCTCATTTGGAAACCCTAATCCAGGGCGTTTGAAGCATGTGTAAATAAACTTAGTAACAGTCTTCGTTTTTCAAAATTTTATGGGGAATGATCAGGCACAATGATTTAGAATTGAAATTCGAAGAAACGAAGTGCATAAAACAGTAAAAGAGTGCTTATAATGGAAACCCTAATCTAGGATGTTAAAAGCACGTGCAAAAAAATCCGAGTACAGCTCGACATTTGTCAAAATTTTTGTCAGGATTGATCAGGCTCGATGATTTATAATAGAATGTCAAAGAAACGGAGTGTATAATAGTAAAAGAGTGCTTAAAATTAAAACAATAATTTGGAAACCCTAATCTAGTGCGTTTGAAGTACGTGCTACAAAAACCGAGTAATAGGCGACAATTTAAGAAATTTTTCTTGGGAATGATTAGGCTTCATTACTTAGAATAGTAAACGTTTGCTTAAAATCGAAACCTTATTCCGGGACGTTTGAAGCACTTGCAAAAAAAAAAAAAAAAAAAAAAAAGAGTAATACTAGATGTTTTTTTAAATTTTTGTGGGAAATGATTAGGCTTAGTAATTTAGAATAGAATGTCGAAGAAACATAGGGTATAAAACAGTAAAAGAGGTCGTAAAATCGAAAACCTAATTTGGAAACCCTAATCCGAGACGTTTGAAGCACGTGCTAAAAAATCGAGTAATAGGCGACATTTTAAGACATTTTTTTGGGGAATGATTAGGCTTCATGACTTAGAATCGAATTTCGAAGAAAAGGAGTGTATAAAATAGTAAACGATTGCTTAAAATCGAAACCTTATTCCGGGACGTTTGAAGCACGTGCAAAAAAAAAAAAAAAAAACCGAGTAATACTAGATGTTTTTTTAAATTTTTGTGGGAAATGATGAGGCTTAGTAATTTAGAATAGAATGTCGAAGAAACATAGGGTATAAAACAGTAAAAGAGGTCGCAAAATCGAAAACCTAATTTGGAAACCCTAATCTGGGACGTTTGAAGCACGTGCTAAAAAATCGAGTAATAGGCGACATTTTAAGAAATTTTGGTGGGGAATGATTAGGCTTCATGACTTAGAATCGAATTTCAAAGAAAAGGAGTGTATAAAATAGTAAACGATTGCTTAAAATCGAAACCTTATTCCGGGACGTTTGAAGCACGTGCAAAAAAAAAAAAACAAAAACCGAGTAATACTAGATGTTATTTTAAATTTTTGTGGGAAATGATCAAGCTTAGTAATTTAGAATAGAATGTCGAAGAAACATAGGGTATAAAATAGTAAAAGAGGGTGTAAAATCGAAAACCTAATTTGGAAACTCTAATCCGGGACGTTTGAAGCACGTGCTAAAAAATCGAGTAATAGTCGACATTTTAAGAAATTTTGGTTGGGAATAATTAGGCTTCATGACTTAGAATAGAATTTCGAAGAAAAGGAGTCTATAAAATAGTAAACGATTGCTTAAAATCGAAACCTTATTCCGGGACGTTTGAAGCACGTGCAAAAAAAAAAAAAAAAAAAAAAAAAATCGAGTAATACTAGATGTTTTTTAAATTTTTGTTGGAAATGATCAGGCTTAGTAATTTAGAATAGAATGTCGAAGTAATATAGGGTATAAAAAAGTAAAAGAGGGTGTAAAATCGAAAACCTAATTTGGAAACCCTAATCCGAGACGTTTGAAGCACGTGCTAAAAAATTGAGTAATAGGCGACATTTTAAGAAATTTTTTTGGGGATTGATTAGGCTTCATGACTTAGAATAGAATTTCGAAGAAAATTAGTGTATAAAATAGTAAACGATTGCTTAAAATCGAAACCTTAATACGGGACGTTTGAAGCACGTGCAAAAAAAAAAAAAAAAAAAAAAGAGTAATAGTAAATGTTTTTAAAAATTTTGTGGGGAATGATCAGGCTTTACGGCTTAGGATAGAATGTCGTAGAAACATAGTGTATAAAACATGAATAGAGTGCTTAAAATCGAAACCCTAATTTGGAAATCCTAATCTAGGATGTTTGAAGCACGTGCTAAATAAACTGAGTAACGGTCGACGTTTTTAAAATTTTTTGCGCGGAATGATCATGCATAGTGATTTAGATTGGATTTTCGAGAAAACGGAGTGTATAAAATAGTAAAATGTGGTTAAAATTGAAAGCCTAATTTGGAAACCCTAATCGCGGGCGTTTGAAGCATGTGCTAAATAAACTGAGTAACAGTCTACGTTTTTCAAAATTTTAGTGGGGAATGATCAGGCACAATGATTTAGAATAGAAATTCGAAGAAACGAAGTGCATAAAACAGTAAAAGAGTGCTTATAATCGAAACCCTAATCTGGGATGTTAGAAGCACGTGCAAAAAAATTCGAGTACAGCTTGACATTTGTCAAAATTTTTGTCAGGATTGATCAGGCTCGATGATTTATAATAGAATGTCAAAGAAACGGAGTGTATAAAATAGTAAAAGAGTGCTTAAAATTGAAACCATAATTTGAAAACCCTAATCTAGAACGTTTGAAGTACGTGCTACAAAAACCGAGTAATATGCGACATTTTAAGAATTTTTTGTGGGGAATGATTAGGCTTCACGATTTAGAATAGAATTTCGAAGAAACGGAGTGTATAAAACAGTAAACGATTGCTTAAAATTGAAACCCTAATCTGGGACGTTTGATGCACGTGTAAAAAAACAAAAACAAAAACGGAGTAACACTATATGTTTTCCACACTTTTTGTTGGGAATGATCAGGCTTGATGATTTAGAATAGAATGTCGAAGAAACGTAGGGTATAGAACAGTAAAAGAGTGCATAAAATCAAAAACCTTATTTGTAAACCCAAATTCGGGACGTTTGAAGCACGTGCCAAAAAAATTGAGTACCACTCGACGTTTTTCGAAATTTTTGAAAGGAATGATCAGACTTGATGTCTTAGAATAGAATGTCGTAGAAACCTAGTGTATAAAAAATGAATAGAGTGCTTAAAATCGAAACCCTAATCTAGGACGTTTGAAGCACGTGCTAAAAATACTGAGTAACGGTCTACGTTTTTCAAAATTTTTATGGGAATGATCAGACATAATGATTTAGAATATTATTTCGAAGAAACGGAGTGAATAAAACAGTAAAAGAGTGATTATAATTGAAACCCTAATCCGGAAACCTTAATACGGGACGTTTCAAGCACGTGCTAATAAAACTGAGTAACGGTCGATGTTTTTCAAAATTTTGTTGGAGAATGATCAGGCATAATGATTTAGAATAGAAATTTGAAGAAATTGAGTGAATAAAACAATAAAAGAGTGCTTATAATCGAAACCCTAATTTAAGTTTTCTTTTTGGTAATCCCAAATCACTTTTTCATACCAGTCCTTTAATTTCATAGTTATGTACTTTACAAAATCTTCTTTTGACATTATCACTCTTATTGTCTATAGCAGGCTATAAGATATTACTATCTAGTGCCTCCTTGATTATTTTTGGTTATTTTTATTTGAAGCAATTTACATATGTTTTGAGATAGTGGATACATTTTTTTCTTCATCTCTATGGATAGAATTTCATCATTTTTCTATGTTTTGAGATCAAACTAAATTATCTAACATTTCTCGACAAAAATTATTTTCATCCATATTCTAGTGTTAAATAGTTTACTGAGTTCCTTTCATTTGACTATATCTCCACCGTTATAATATAAATTTTACTAAATATAAACATGATTTTGAATCATCACTATATCAAATAGCATTTTCATGTCTAATAAATCATGATATAATATGAGAACATTTATTATCTTTCATGGAGCATATGTGAAGATGACAAAAAGTCTCGGGCAAGACCATGTAAACATTTTGGACCTACAATTTAGGCTAGTCAACTGAATTTATAAGCCTAGAGCTATCAACTTGAAGAACCCTATTTTTTCGATAAAACAAAGACTTCACTATCTAGTTTTTAGTAGATTAGTACACTACAACTCCTTATTCACAATATAAACCTTACTAAATCTAAATATCATCAATACATCAAGGTAAATCATATCATAACAAAACAATATCATTTATTATCTTTTGTAAGGCATACCTAATGATGACAGTATTTCTGCCAAAGAGCAACGGAAGTATGTTAGGCCTACATCGTAGACTGGCCTACAGAATCTAAAAACTTAGAGCTCTGATACTAACAGTAACGACCATAATTTTTTTTATCTAAGTTAAAGTCGTCACTACATGCATGCCTTATTTAACATATGTGAAAATTTGAAATAAAACATTTACAATTGAAGCAATGGACTTACATTTAATTTAAAACAATAAAAATAGAAATAACGTAGTCTTTGAACACAAAAAAAAAGAGAGAAATAAATAAACCTCGTATCAACTACTAAATGAAAATCAATGCATACTACTGCCATATCCTGACTTCCATGGCTGTTCCAGCATCCACCGTAAGTCACGTGGTGAAGTAACAAGTTTGAGGAGGAATGAAAGGCTGTAGCTCCCGAATTCGAGGAAACCCAAGAACACGATACCCAAAATCTAGACGCTTGTAACTCACGATTGAGGACTCGATTAAGCTAACTTCTTTCTCTTATTAGTTGTCCCTACTTCATAATTTATAGATGGATGATCCACCACCATTGAAACGTCTAGAATTGTCATAATTCCATTCTTGATTTTTCTGGATCTTCCACCCGATATACCTACTCCGGTTAAAGCATTTCCAACCTTAATTTGAATTCTAGCCGTTAAATGAGATGATCTATTAAACGCTCTAGATTGTGTCCAATTTTGGAGGAAAACCAATAGTTAGATTTTGAGATTCCATGCATTTTGTGTAGAGGGTGGCTATGAAAGTTCTGATTCTGGCCAAAAAGGTAATTATCCATATTTTTCAAGGCCACTTTAATAATTAGGCCATTTTTTAATATTTTAATATTATTTTTTAAAGAAAAAAAAATTTAGAATTTTTCCAAAAAACTTTAATCATCCTTTTTCTTCATGAGCACTTTGAAATTCTTCCTCTAAAGAATTAAAAAATTCCTACAGTTTGATCAAGATTGGAAAAAATTCTATTTTCTAAAATTTGGGACTATACATTAGCTCTTATAAGCATGGGGTGTTGCACACACTCTCAGAGAAGTTCCTCTAAACCAATTCCTTTAGCTAGAAGGAAGAAGAAGGAAGAGGTTCTTTAAAGAAATCGGGCCTTAATAACCTCTAGAAACGGCTGCTTCATAAGTTTTTCTTTTTGTAGAGCTCCGGCGAGGAAAAAGATTTTTGACAAACTTTGGAGATTAATAACTTAGGCTGCGATCCACGAGAAGGTATGAAACCAACCTCAAGCCCTTCCTTGTAACACCATCTTCAAGTTTCATGAAGAAACGGAGGGGGGAAATCCCGTGATTGAAGTTGTGGATGAGAATTTTCAGGTGGCGGCATTATCCATTGTGCGCGTCTTGTTCGTATCTAGACGATGTCAAATCAAAAAATGACTCACTACTGATTTTTTCTCAATTTTAACCCTCTTCTAGACCATTTCTCATGAAATATTTTATGGTTCCAGAAACTAGACATCCTAAGGATTCTGTAAAACAAAATTTGAAATAATTCGGATAATGGAAGCTCGAGAATGGAGTTCTCGAACATCGACGACAAGGTAAGTACCCATCATCGACTTTTCTTAAGAAATACTTGAATCTATGTATGAACCCTAAACTAAGTATGATTTAAAGGATAATGAAAGAAAAACACCAAGAACCGAGAGTTAAGGCTCTGAATCGATGAAATTGCTCGGGATTTAAGTAATGTTAAAGTAACCTACTAAATGAACTCTGCTGTGTCTGAAACTTTAATGATGAGCATATTATGACATGTTAAGATTATATATGAAATTTGGCTACAATTGGATAAGGTTAAGTAGCTAAACCAAGAAACGATATCAAATTACCATAATACCCTTAAGGTAACTTATCTTCGGTTCATGCTATAAATGATCTCAAAATAATATGAAACTTTGTAGTAGATCTTATTTTGTGATGTTTGATGATGTTGTGAAGTTTTAAGTAGCGAAACCAAGAATTAGGGGGTAAAATAGTCAAAATGCCCCTTAGATTCCTTATGATATTCAAGGTCTAAACCCTCCAAATGACATACTACTTTTTATATGTTCTATTCCTAGGGACATTAAGTGCGTTAAAAATTTCATGTTGATTAGAGTAAGTTTGGAACCTAAACCAAGTTTGGGCCTTATAAACAGTTGAAGGAAAGTACCTCAAGGAATTTTTACTGAGTAATCAAGATTCTTCTAGAACTCTCTAAAGAATATATTATGACTCTATGAATTTTTAGAATAACTCATGCATGTTACTATGCTGGGTTCATAAGCTTAAGAACGTATGCCTCAAGATTATGAATTAAGGAAAATACTACACAAGCTCTACAACTACCAAGGTAAGAAGAATGCCAGGTACTACTCAAGGGTAAGGGACCAAGATCTTCAGACACAGAAACTCAAGAAATTCCTAAGACCTCCCACCGTATAGAATGTTCATGACTCATACAATGCTACTTAGAACATATGAAGCCTTGAGCGTAGGTATTTAGACTATGTTGCTTGGAATGTATGAAGCCTTGGACATAGGTATTCAGGTTGTATCACATGGCAAGCACTAGATGAAAGATTTTAGACTACGCTACTTGAAACGTATGAAACCTTGAGTGTAGGTATTCAGACTATGCCACTTAGAATGCAGGAAGCCTTGGGCATAGGCATTAAGGCTGTATCACAAGGTAAGCCTTAATGCAGAATCAGACTACATCGCTTGGAATGTAAGAAGCTTTAGATGTAGATTTGTGATAAGCCCTAGATACAGGTTCAGACTACATTTCTTGGAACGTTTGAAGTCTTGGACATAGGTTGTTAGGTTCGTGACTGATACCATAAATCCTATGTGGAGTGTCTTGGATAACGAACCAAGAACCTAAAAAGTAACCATGAACAAGACAACGATCTACGACGAGAACATGGATCAATTACTAAATTTTGAAAACAAGAACCCAGAGCCATAGTACTAAGGCCCTTAGATCAAGACCAAGGTTGAGACCTCATAATCATAGGATAAAGGTCGTCAGGGATAGATCACGATAAGAATTCACAAGTCAAGAACATAACTAAAGGGGCCTAAGTACTTGCAACAAGAACTAAAACAAGAAAAGAAAGAGTATGTTACCCTAGCATACCAAGGACCCGATTAAGAGCCTACAAGTAGGCTATTTATTGAGTCTACTATCAGCCTACATGCTACCTTGGAAATCACTGACAACCCACATGATCAACGTCCTCCTATAGGACAGAGCCATTGGACAGGACAATCAAATAAACTATCAAGTGATACATCCCTAACCAACCTCACACCTAACTCGAAGGTTCCATATTGGAGTTGAAAGGGAAGTGGAAGCTTTGCAAACACTAGACATTGTATCGACTAGAATTACCTACATGCTAACTTGAAAATAATATCAACGACTATTTTTTTCCTTAAGACACTTGCTCTACCAACTTTTATTGATGCAATAATGCATTTAATAAATATGAACTATATGGATAAATATCTAATCTTATCACTTGTCACGGTTGTAGGTCACAGGATGAGATTTATTTTAATAAAAAACATAATTTTTTTGCGATTGGTACCCAATAATTTTCACAAATCTATAATCATCCTCTTTCTCCATATATTTTTACCCAACTAAAAAAAAGAATTTAAGAAATTATAGGTAGAGGAGTAACACTTGAATACTAAAAAATATAGATTTTAATCTATTGAAATTGTCTATCCAAATCTTAACATTATATAATTGTTATTACACCCATTAGTATAAATAATTTTAGTTGCATCTAGTCAAAACTAAAAGATAGGATTATAATACTTGCACATGGATTTTATTAATATCTAAATAAATGAATGAAATAATAATATATTCAATAAATTTATTTTGTCATAAGTGGGCATTTGGTCAAGTGGTATGATTATCGCTTCGGGTCCAATAAGTCCCAAGAATTGAACTCATATATCAAATCTATCAAATCCAAAGCTGAAAACAAAGACACCTACATCATTTTAGAGATCTATAAAAAATAAATTAAATAGTGTTATTTTTTAAAGTTCATAAAATAGTATTATTTTTTAAAGTTCATAGATTTATTACAGACCGAACATTGGACTTTGAATCCAATAACTTTCAAATGTCAGTAGGACTTTTCCCATATTTCTTTACTTATATATTTTTTGAACATCTATGTCCCATGGTCTACAAGCTATAAATCATGGGGTCCACAAACTCAGGGTTAGTAGCCAATTCTATAGTTTTGAGGGCCTATTTTCTTCCTTATATTTCTCTCCAGCTAAAAGATTTGTTTTAGAGCAAGCTCATGGTCTTAATTTTGTAATTTGATCATCCTTCTCCAACTTATTCAAGAAAGCAGAATTTTGTTTCCTTAGGCAACCTGATCTAGGATGTATTAATTCTCAATTTCTTTATCAAAAGCGTTCAACTTAATCTAATAAAGCTAAAGAAAGACTCAATTTAGAAGAAAATGGATTGTAGGTAAGATTTCGATCCTTACCCCAAATTTTACATGAAAATAATTTTCTTCAATTGGACACGCCCAGAATCTTGTTAATCTTCGTGGTCTTGTATGGAAATATTACTTGAAGGTGCAAAAATCGAACCAGATATGTCTCTTGTCAAATATGGGTGTAGGATCAGATTTTATTTTCGAGCTTCAACCTTCTTCCTTTAATGGCAGACAAAATTGGGAAGCTGTGTTTGAAGTACCCTCAACACTTTATTTCTTCACCAAACTTGTGAGTAATCTCATTTAGAAGGTGTAGAAGTAAGTTTAAGGAAAATGGTTGACTAGGGCTCTCAAATTTTGAATAAATTTGATAGTAAGAAACCCAAAATCTCAAAGGCTATAACAACTCATAGTTGAAGGCTTGACTAAGGTGGATTCTTACTCCAAAAGAAAGCTCCTACTTCAGGCTTTATAGAAAGAGTTTAAACCGACATTAAAAATTTCTAGATTGTGTGAATTTGAGATTAAATATTATAAAATTTCTGCTATAAATATTCTCTAGGATTAGTGGGCAACTGATCTCCATTTTGAATTTGGTCGGTGGATTCAATGTGTTGTGTCTCTTCTATAAGATACTTGGATTCGATTCTAATTTTTGTCTTTAGAACTTAGGCCCTTAAGTTCTATTATAGCTTTCTAGGTTCTTTTCATGATCTAGCCCAAGAACTTTGATCGTGGGATATGAGGTCTTAACCTTAATTATGATCTAAAGACTTTAGTTTTAAGGTTCAGGGTCCTAAGTCCTAAAAACTTACGTCTTTATTGGTATTTTAATTTTTATTCTTGTCTTAGGCTTAGTCTTGTTCTAAGTTCTTTCCTTAGTTCTTCTTATGTTCCATAAGACATTTCCTCTAACATTTATGGTATGAGTCATGAAAGCGAAAATCTGTGTCTAAGGCTTCATTCGTTCTAAGAGACACAGTTTGTACTTACGTCCAAGGTTTCTTGTGTTCCAAGCAACATAGTCTGAACCTGCATCCATGGTTTTATGCATTTCCTGCGATACAACCTAAAACCTACACCCAAAGCTTCTTACAATCAAAGCGGTGTAGTCTAAAACCTACATCCAAAACTTTTTACGTTTCAAGTGACTTAGTATGAAAAACTACATCAAAGGCTTCATACATTCTAAGTAGTCTGAATACCTACGTTGAAGGCTTCATATGTTCTGAGCACTGTAGTTTAAATATCTACACCCAAAGTTTCATACATTCTGAGAGATGTAGTTTGAAACCTACATCCAATACTTTTTACCTTCCAAGCACTGCAATCTGCAAACCTACCTCCAAAATTTGTTACATTTCAAGTGATGTAGTATGAGTCATAAATGTATTGAATCATAGGACATGAAGACCTTGGACATTTATTCTTGAGTGGTACCAAGTATTCTTCGTTTCTTAATTCATATACGGCTTGTGGTTGTCTTTTCCTTGGTTCTTGTCCTTAGAACATTACATTAGTTTCATGGATTCTTAGGTTCTTAATTCTTGAGGCTTAAGTCATAAAATAATTTCTTATGGCCTACTCAAATCTCATAAATTAAGAATTCATCATAATAACATGCATGGTGACCGAATAACATGCATGGTGAGGTCATATTATTTCTTAAAAATTCTAGAAAAGTCTTGTCAGGGTCACAAGGATTATTTCCTTTTAAGTCTTAACTTTGCCCCTAATTTGGTTTTAATTCTAAACTTAGATCTAAGTAACTTAAACCCCAATATATAGATCTTTTATGTCCTCGTGCATAAAATTTTATTAAAGTTTTAAGTTATTTGGAGGGTAGGTGGACTTTGAAAAATATCGAAAGGTAACCTAGAGTCACTTTAGTCATTTTATCTATAAGTCTTGATTTAGCCTCTAAATGTGTTCCAACTATTTTGAAACTTTACATAATCCTTGACCATGGTGAAACAAGGTCGTGTACAAAATTTCATGTTATTTGGAGGCCATTTAAGTCTTGAACTCAAGGCAACCGTCATGGGGGCATTTTTATAATTTGCATCATTTTTTGGTTTAGCCAATTATCTTTATCCAATTGCCCTCAACATGTCATATTATCTTCAGCCTTAAAATTTTATGGGCAACATTCTTCATTCAGTGAATTATTTTTTATGTTACTTATTTCTCAAGAAACATGCTCGGACCTTTTATTATGGTTCTTAGTATTTTTCTTTCATATTCCCGTAATCCATGTTTAACTTAAGGTTCATACTAAAAATCAAACGGTTCCTATAAGTATTTCTTAAGAAAAGTTCTAGATAGCTCTATACCTCATTATTAGTGTTCGGGACCTTGATTTTCGAGCTTGCGGTACTTGAATGACTCCAAATTTTCTTTGACAAACTCTTTAGAGTGTCTATTTTCTAGAACCATAAATTTTGTTATTAAAGAATGATTCAGGAAGAGTGTTAAAATTTAGAGAAAAAAAAAACTAAGGGATTGTTGGATTTTAGGCTTGCGTGGCATGTTCGGTTGAATCGTGGCGTGGTCTTCTTCCTTTGAAAGAAAGAAGATTGATGTGAACCATTCTGAGCATTTCTCAACTCAATTTCATGAAACCTAAAGATATAATTTCAAGGTAGATCTAGAGACTAACTTCTTACCATTAAGTGTAGTGTAGCTTGAGTTATAACTAGTCGAAGTTGGATAAAAATAGGGTTCTGCGCATGGAGTAAACCCACTGAATTTTCTAATTTGTTGAAACAATTAAGGTACTTCTAGGCCACGAGTTCTTCACGAAAGTTCGTCCTTAAAAACTCATTTTGGAGGGACGAATTTATATGTGTGGCCTTAATTTTTGCACCATAACGCAAAAATGAGATTTCTTGAGCAGCAATATCCTTACATCCTTAGGCCATGACACCTTCATGAACATTGTCTATCTTAGTCCCCTAAAGTTAAAGGAATCATCAATTTGGGATGAGAAGAGTTATAGCAAGAAAATATAAACTTACCCCAATTCTTACTCGAAAATGAATTTCTTAAATTGGACACTCTAGGACTTATTGGTCTTTGAGCTCTTCTATGAAAATGTTTCTTGGATGTTGGGATGGATGAGCAGTGACGATTCTCATGTAGCCATGAATTAGAAATTCAAGTTTCTTCGAGAGCCTTCAATGGCGGATTGAATTGGGTACATACGTTAGGTGCATTGTTTTGTACTCGATTTTTCTACCATACTTGCAGATAATCTTATTTAGATGGTTTCTTTAAACAATTTTGGAAGAAAATTGTGGACGGTAGCTTTCAGATTTAGAAGAAATCCAAGAAAGGGGATAAGGCAACCCTAATCCTCAATCCAACGATACTAGCTTTTGTTGAAGCAAGAACCCTTTAATCAAATATATTAACATCTCCTTATATAAAATTCGGATCAACCAATAGATTACTAGAATTAGATTACCTCTTAAGAACATTTATTATGCTTATGCAACATCAGTCTTAGATGAGAGTTTTATTAAGTCACTCCTTAGTGTTACAAAGAAATTTGAGGAAGTAACACTCTCCTTCAAGATGTTTATGCACCACGATTATAGGAGGAAATATTAAGAGGAAGCTTTGAGGTTGTATGAGTAAAGTGGTCAATGATTGGATACTTTAGTAAGATTTGGAGTCAGTAACTTAAAAGATAAAGTAATATATAAAGACTAATCAGGTCATGATTTAGTTAAAAGGAAGAAACCAAGTCACCTTCAAGAAATTAGAAGGTTTGAATTAAGGTCGAATGTTATATCTAAGTTATTCCAACATTAATATCAGCCCGAGATCTGAGCCTTGAATCTACTTGAACTTTTTTAGTTATGGCCTGGACAACTTAGCAGAGTTGAGGTAGACCAAGCCATAGGCACATGAGCTACTAAGTCAGGACTTCACACTCCTTACCATTTGTTTTAGAATGCAATAGCTCTAGTTATTAAGAGGAAAGAATGAGCCTATGCGACGATATATTGAATATTAAGAGCTGATGCAGATAATTATTAAAACAAAAAAAAAAAACATGCAATCATGTAGAAACAAGCATATGATCGAAGAAGGCAAGGTTAAAAGGTTTTCTCTAAGTTCGACATAGTTGTGTGAGTTAGAGTGATGTTGTTGGGCTCATTAATTTCTCATAACTTAAGTAATTTTCATGAATTAGATATTTAACGAGGTTTCTAAACTTGTTTTATAATAGTGTTCATATCGATTATAGGAGGTTAATCAGAGAAAAAAAAATAACCAGATGAGCCCTTAAGCCAACTTGATACCTCTATACAGTGAGCGTTGTACCAAACTCTCCGATCGAGTAACGGTGGAAGAGGTGACCGGAAGACTGCGCAACGTCGAGCAGAGGAAGAAGAATGTCGCTTCAGCTGTCAACAAGCAAGGTCATCTTCTCCTCACTGAGGAGAAATTGCTTACATGCCTGAAGCTTCAGGTCAACTCCGACGAGAGAAATGGGTCCACCAGCGATAAAGGCGGCAAGAAGCAGTGGAAAACCCGCAGGCGCATGTGTAGGAAAGAAGGGGATCAGAAGGAGTCGAATGATGGCGGACCAATCCAGTGCTTGAATTGCAGGAAGAAGGGCCATCTAAGCAAGAATTGCTGGAGCAAGCTCAGGAACATGGAGAAGGCCCATGTGGCTGATGGTGTTAATATAACACATGCAGAAGTAATTTAGATCTTAGGCACTTTTAGAACATTAATTATAGTATATAACTAGCATGTTCATAAGTATTAAAACTTAATTAGTTTAGATACTAACCTTTTGTAGTTCAAACTTCTTTTTCCTCACGAACCGATTTCGAACCACCACTAGTGTCTTTTCCACTATCCTCCGACCTTAGAACGGGATTGTGGAATCCGGTGAGTGACTAAACTTGGGAGGAATTTTGTATATATGAAGAGAGTGTTTGTGAGAGGTTTTTCTCAAGGTTTTCCACCAAGAAGAAGAAGACCTTCCATGTACCATGATCACTCTATTTAAAGAGTCATGTTTGCATGTTCATGCAAATTTGAGATCACCAAATTTTGACACTTAAAATTCCACTCAAATGTTTGGGATTATGTGGCAAGCATGCATGTTTGAGTTAACCAAATTTTGACACTCAAAATTCCACTCAAACTTGTGGGGTGCAAGATGAAATTCACTCCTACCCACTTTTAGGGATAGAAGAGAGGTAGTTCCCTTAAACAATGACTCCAGGTCTTGAACAAGGGGCCCCACCCTCTCATTGGCCTGAGAGGGATTCGGTTTACTGGTTGGATCACAAACCAATTGTTCATTAGAGGATCAGTGAGACATAAGGAACAAGAAGTAACTTCAGGGGTAAAACGGTAAATTGACCCAGCTCTAGTTACGAACAACCTGTGAAGGATCGACTTACTAATCATGGTTATATCAAATGGACAGAAATATATCTATAGTGAGGGGAGTGCAACTACTAGGCTATAGTGGAGTGTCCTAGTCGTTAATGAATGTTGGTTAATAAGGTTAATGAGTTTAACCGGTTAATCTTGGATCGTTGGAACCCATGATCTATAGGTCCATTAGGTCCCTCTGCTAGCTCATATCGGACTAAACCATAGGACAGTGTGACGAGTGAGTTCGAAGTGTTCGAATTCAAATTAGGGATTATGTGTTACATATATACGATATATTTAATCACATTTTTGTTTTATTTACGAATTAAACAAAAAGAGAGAATCTGAGATATTTAAATAAGATTTAAATATCTTAATCAATTATGTGTCGGAATTGATTGGGATTGACATTTGAATTAATCTTAAATATTAATTAAATAGTTTAATTAATCATTTAATATTACTTTAATTTGAAATTAATTATTCAAATTAATTATTGAATTAAAATGAAGAAAGTCAAAATGTTGACTTCATTTAATGGAAAATACATGTTAAGTGGAATTTTGAGGTGTCCAAATTTTGTTTAACCAAACTTGCATGCTTGCCAAATAAACCCCACAAGTTTGAGTGGAATTTTGAGTGTCAAAATTTGGTTAACTCAAACATGAATGCTTGCCACATAATCCCAAACATTTGAGTGATATTTTGAGTGTCAAAATTTGGTGATCTCAAATTTGCATGAACATGCAAACATGACTCTATAAATAGAGTGATCATGGTACATGAAAGGTCTTCTTGGTGAAAAACCTTGAGATAAACCTCTCACAAACACTCTCATCATATATACAAAATTTCTCCCAAGTTTAGTTACTCACCGGATTCCACAATCTCGTTCTAAGGCCGGAGTATAGTGGAAAAGACACTAGTGGTTGTTCGAAACCGGTTCGTGAGGAAAAAGGAATTTGAACTACAAAAGGTTAGTATTCAAACTCATTAAGTTTTAATACTTATGAACATGCTAGTTATTTACTATAATTGATGTTCTAAAAGTGCCTAAGATCCAAATTGCTTCCGCATGTGTTATATTAACACCATCAGCCACATGGGCCTTCTCCATGTTCCTGAGCTTGCTCCAGCAATTCTTGCTTAGATGGCCCTTCTTCCTGCAATTCAAGCACTGGATTGGTCCGCCATCATTCGACTCCTTCTGATCCCCTTCTTTCCTACACATGCGCCTGCGGGTTTTCCACTGCTTCTTGCCGCCTTTATCGCTGGTGGACCCATTTCTCTCGTCGGAGTTGACCTGAAGCTAGGTTCTAAATGTCAAATTTAATTTGAATGATTCTTGTTGATCAAATATCTCAAGACAAGAACACTTGATTGAGATTCGAATCACTCCACAAGCAAGATTGATCATGTCGAGCTTGAATGATTCTTGTTGATCAAATATCTCAAGACAAGAACACTTGATTGAGATTCGAAGCACTCCACAAGCAAGATTGATCATGTCGAGCTTGAATGATTCTACATGCAATATAAACTACATAGAATTGCAAAGAAACTTAGCCATTGGCTAAAGAAAAGCACAAATGCTTCTTTTACTATATTTTTCGAGTCTACTTACAAATACTATATACATGGCTTTATATAGCCTCAAAAATGAAACTATTAAAGGCATTCCAAGAGTGGTAATATTCATACTTTATGGCCATAATTAGTCATGATGTAAATGTAACCTAAAGTAAATAAAAAGTCTTAAAATACAACAACTCTAAATTACTCTAAATTGTATCCCACCCAAAATTTATAACAATCAAACTTCATTCTTCTTCAATGTGGCATGATTTGAAACATCTTTTGATAATTTTGACAACCTTTTCTTCACATCTTCATTGAAGTATATTGTATGATTGATGTCTCTTGGTTCATATCACTTCTTCAAGAGGATTCGTCTTCGAATCTATTTGTGAAACTTTTCTGCAAAAAATAAGTTATGGAAATACAAAGGACCTCACAACACTCTTTCACGTGTATACACTCAAGAAATTTTAGGCCTCTGTTTGCACTCATTACACAAATGAAGCTCTCATTCTCACCTCTCAATTTTTTTTAGAAGAGCCTAGATTGGATTTTTTTATTTTGGGTCGATTAAAAACTATAAAGATAAAAACTATAAAGATAAAAACAAATTGAAAAGAAACACAAAGGAAACATATATCCCATCTTGAGCCTGAAGCTCTGATACCAAATGATAAGATAAGGAATCAATACAAGGGGAATAAGACTCGGATTACCTTGTTGATCGAATATCTCAAGGCAAGAACATTGTTTGAGATTCGAATCACTCCACAAGCAAGATCGATCATGTCTAGCTTGAATGATTCTTGTTGATCAAATATCTCAACGCAAGAACACTTCTTTGAGATTCGAATCACTCCACAAGCAAGATTGATCATGTCGAGCTTGAATGATTCTACATGCAACTTAAACTACATAGAATTGCAAAGAAACTTAGCCATTGGCTAAAGAAGAGCACAAATGCATCTTTTAATATATATTTTCCAAGTCTAATTACAAATCCAACATACATGGCTTTATATAGCCTCAAAAATGAAACTATTGAAGCCATTTCAAGAGTTGTAACATTCATACTTAATGGCCATAATTAGCCATTAGGTAATTGTAACCTAAATGAAATAAAAAGATCTTAAAATACAATAACTCTAAATTACTCTAAATTGTAACCCACCCAAAATTTATAACAATCAAACTTCATTCTTCTTCAATGTGGCATGAGTTGAAACATCTTTTGATAATTTTGACAACTTTTTCTTCACATCTTCATTGAAGTATATTGTATGATTAATGTCTCTTGGTTCATATCAACGTACTTCAAACGTACTAGATTAGGGTTTCCAAATTATGGTTTCGATTTCAAGCACTCTTTTACTATTATACACTCCGTTTCTTCGACATTCTATTCTAAATCATCAAGTCTGATCATTCGCAAAAATAATTACTAAAAACGTCAAGCGTTACTCGATTTTTTCAGACATGCTTGAAACATCCCATATTAAGGTTTTTGAATTAGGGTTTCGATTATAAACACTCTTTTACTGTTTTATTCACTCTGTTTCTTCGAAATTCTATTCTAAATCATTATGCCTGATCAATCCCACAAAAATTTTGAAAAACGTCGACCGTTACTCAGTTTTTTTAGCACGTGCTTCAAACGTCCTAGATTAGGGTTTCGATTTTCAGCACTCTATTCATTTTTTATACACTATGTTTCGACAACATTCTATTCTAAGACATCAAGCCTGATCATTCCTTCCAAAAATTTCGAAAAATGTCGACTGTTACTCGGTTTTTTTGGCATGAGCTTCAAACGTCCCGAATTTTGGTTTACAAATTAGGTCTTTGATTTTATGCACTCTTTTACTGTTCTATACCCTACGTTTCTTCGACATTCTATTCTTAATCATCAAGCCTGATTATTCCTCACAAAAAGTTTGAAAAACATCTAGTGTTATTCCGTTTTTTTTTTTTTTTTTTTTTTTTACACGTGCTTCAAACGTCCCAGATTAGGGTTTCAATTTTAAGCAATCGTTTACTGTTTTATACATTCCGTTTCTTCAAAATTCTATTCTAAATCATGAAGCCTAATCATTTCCCACACAAATTTCTTAAAATGTTGCATATTACTCGGTTTTTGTAGCACGTACTTCAAACATTCCATATTAGGGTTTCCAAATTATGGTTTCAATTTTAAGCACTCTTTTACTATTCTATACACTCTGTTTCTTTGACATTCTATTATAAATCATCAAGCCTGATCAATCCTGACAAAATTTTTGACAAATGTCTTGCGGTACTCGGATTTTTTTGCACGTGCTTCAAACATCTCAGATTAGGGTTTCGATTATAAGCACCTTTTATTGTTTTATGCATTTCGTTTCTTCGAATTCCTATTCTAAATCATTATGCCTGATCATTCCCCACTAAAATTTTGAAAAACGTAGACTGTTACTCAGTTTATTTAGCACATGCTTCAAACACCCTGGATTAGGATTTCCAAATTAGGTTTTCAATTTTAAGCACTCTTTACTATTTTATGTTGAGTTATGGAGTCTGCTCCCTGTATTTATAGCTTGGTCTACGGCTATATCTGGTAAAGCTATATTTGGTAAAGCCATATATGGTAAAGCTATATCCGGTAAAGCTATATATGGTACATAGCTATATATAGTAGATGGTTAAATCTGGTAAAGCTATATTTAGTAGACTGAACCATATATATATCCCGTCCAGTAAAGCTTTGAAATGTACTTTCTATTCTCTGTACTCTCTCTTGTTGTACATACCTGAAGTCATCAATAAAAATTCCTTTTAGCCAGAGTTCTCCTTGCAATTCTCTCTATCCTTTTCTTTATGATCATCTAGATCGAGCGTGTGCGTTGTTGTGCGATCCTAACAACTGGTATCAGAGCAATGCAAAATTCACCACGATCTGTGAAGATGAAAAGTTCAAAGATTGGAATTGAGAAGTTCGATGGATCCGATTTCGGTTTCTGGAAGATGCAGATTGAAGCTTATCTGTACCAGAAAGATCTTCACGAACCTCTGTTGGGGGTGAAGCCGGATACCATGACCACGGAACAGTGGAAGCTCAAGGATCGACAAGCCTTAGGGATGATCCAGTTGACGCTATCCAAAAACGTGGCGTTTAACATCATCAAGGAGAAGACAACGTCAGATCTGATTAAGGCGCTGTCAAATATGTATGAAAAACCGTCGGCTACGAACAAGGTGTATTTGATGCGTAGATTGTTCAATCTACAGATGTCTGAAGATGGACATGTTGCGGATCATATAAATGAATTCAATATGATCATAAGTCAACTGGGTTCGGTGGAAATTAATTTCGAAGATGAAATTAAAGCGTTGATTTTGATGTCATCCTTACCCGAGTCATGGGATACTGTTGTTGCCGCAATCAGCAGTTCCCGAGGATCTGATAAACTGAAGTTTGATGAAATTCGAGATGTAGTTCTCAGCGAAAGTATTCGCAAACGGGAAACTGGAGATTCATCAGGCAATGCTCTCAGTGTTGATCGAAGGGGAAGAAGCAAATCAAAGAGCTCAAACTAACATGGGCGTTCAAAATCAAAGAACCGGAGAAAATCTCCAAACAAACCCAACGTAACGTGTTGGAGCTGTGGGGGAAAAGGACACTTTCGGACAGATTGTACAAAGCTAAAGAAGAAGCAGAATCATAAATCTGAAGATGATGATGATTCTACATACACAACAGAAGATGTTGAGGACGTTTTAATCCTTAGTGTGGATAGCCCAGCTGAATCCTGGATTTTGGATTCAGGTGCATCGTTCCATTCGTCTCCAAGTAAGGAATTGTTTCAAAATTTCAAATCAGGAAATTTCGGGAAGGTGTATCTTGCCGACAACAAAACCTTGGAGATTGAAGAAAAGGGAGATGTCTCCATACAAACTCCAGCAGGAAATCAATGGACATTACAAGATGTCAGATACATTCCTGGTCTCAAGAAGAACCTGATCTCTATTGGTCAGTTGGATAGCACAGGCTATGCAGCAGAGTTTGGAAAGAGTTCCTGGAAGATTGTGAAGGGCGCCATGGTTGTTGTGCGTGGCACAAAATCCGGAACCTTATACACTACTGCAGAGTGTATAAACATGACTGCTGCTGCTGAGAGTGCTTCCAATTCAAGTCTATGGCACAATAGACTTGGACATATGAGCGTCAAAGGAATGAAGATGCTGACTGCGAAAGGAGCTTTAGAAGGCTTAAAATCTGTTGATATGGGTCTTTATGAGAGCTGCGTTATGGGCAAACAGAAACGAGTTAGTTTCACAAAGGCTGCCAGAGAACCGAAGAAAGTGCGGTTGGAAATGGTCCATACAGACGTCTGGGGACCATCTCCAGTTTCATCACTTGGTGGATCAAGGTACTACGTCACCTTCATCGATGACTTCAGCAGGAAGGTATGGGTTTACTTTCTGAAACACAAGTCAGATGTGTTTACCACCTTCAAGAAGTGAAAAGCTGAAGTTGAAAATCAGACCGGCTTGAAGATCAAATGCCTGAGGTCTGACAATGGAGGAGAGTACAACAAATCAGAGTTTATAACATTTTGTGCAGCTGAGGGAATTAGATTAATAAGAATAATTCCCGGTAAGGCAAGACAAAATGGTATTGCAGAAAGGATGAACAGAACCTTGAATGAGCGAGCAAAAAGCATGAGGATTCATTCTGGATTGCCAAAGACATTCTGGGTTGATGCTGTGAACACAGCAGCATATTTGATTATAGAGGGCCATCAGTACCCTTGAAGTTCAAATTGCCCGAAGAAGTATGGACAGGAAAAGAACTCAAGTACTCTCATTTGAGAACCTTTGGTTGTACTGCGTATGTTCATGTTGATCCAGAGAAGATAGATAAGCTTGATGCTAAGGCTATGAAATGCTACTTCATAGGCTATGGCTTTGACATGTTCGGGTACAGGTTTTGGGATGAGAAAAATATGAAGATCCTAAGACACTGTGATGTGACCTTTGATGAAAATGTCATGTACAAGGACAGAGTGTATAAACATGACTGCTGCTGCTGAGAGTGCTTCCAATTCAAGTCTATGGCACAATAGACTTGGACATATGAGCGTCAAAGAAATGAAGATGCTGACTGCGAAAGGAGCTTTAGAAGGCTTAAAATCTGTTGATATGGGTCTTTATGAGAGCTGCGTTATGGGCAAACAGAAACGAGTTAGTTTCATAAAGGCTGCCAGAGAACCGAAGAAAGTGCAGTTGGAAATGGTCCATACAGACGTCTGGGGACCATCTCCAGTTTCATCACTTGGTGGATCAAGGTACTACGTCACCTTCATCGATGACTTCAGCAGGAAGGTATGGGTTTACTTTCTGAAACACAAGTCAGATGTGTTTACCACCTTCAAGAAGTGGAAAGCTGAAGTTGAAAATCAGACCGGCTTGAAGATCAAATGCCTAAGGTCTGACAATGGAGGAGAGTACAACAAATCAGAGTTTATAACATTTTGTGCAGCTGAGGGAATTAGATTAATAAGAATAATTCCCGGTAAGGCAAGACAAAATGGTATTGCAGAAAGGATGAACAGAACCTTGAATGAGCGAGCAAAAAGCATGAGGATTCATTCTGGATTGCCAAAGACATTCTGGGTTGATGCTGTGAACACAGCAGCATATTTGATTATAGAGGGCCATCAGTACCCTTGAAGTTCAAATTGCCCGAAGAAGTATGGACAGGAAAAGAACTCAAGTACTCTCACTTGAGAACCTTTGGTTGTACTGCGTATGTTCATGTTGATCCAGAGAAGATAGATAAGCTTGATGCTAAGGCTGTGAAATGCTACTTCATAGGCTATGGCTTTGACATGTTCGGGTACAGGTTTTGGGATGAGAAAAATATGAAGATCCTAAGACACTGTGATGTGACCTTTGATGAAAATGTCATGTACAAGGACAGAGAGAAGATAAACTCTGAGACTACGAAGCAAGTGGGAGTTGAACTTGAGTGGCAAGAAAATTCACACAGTGATGGTACAACAGAAGCTCAAGAAACTCCTGATCCTATTGCTGAAGAACCAGACGTGGAGCAAGTTGCACCTGAGCAGGTGTTGAGAAGATCATCTAGAACTACCAGAGCACCAGATAGATATTCAACCTCATTACATTATCTGTTGCTGACTGACGAAGGAGAACCAGAGTCCTTTGATAAGGCCCTACAAGTGGAAGATTCAACCAAGTGGGAGCAAGCCATGGATGATGAGATGAGCTCACTTGAAAGGAATAATACGTGGGTGCTGACTGAGTTGCCTATAGGAAAGAGAGCTCTATTGAACAAATGAGTGTTCAAAATCAAGGTTGAACCAGATGGCAGAAGGAGGTTTAAGGCTCGGTTAGTAGTTAAAGGATATTCACAAAGAAAAGGCATTGATTATGCTGAGATCTTTTCTCCAGTTGTGAAATTAACTACTATCCGAATTCTACTGTGTATTGTTGCATCAGAGAATTTGCACCTTGAGCAAATGGACGTAAAAACAGCATTTTTACATGGAGATCTAGATGAGGAGATCTATATGCAACAACCCCAAGGATTTGCAGCTCCAGGCAAGGAGCACATGGTGTGTAAGCTCAATAAGAGCTTGTATGGACTGAAACAAGCACCGAGACAATGGTACAAGAAGTTTGACTCCTTCATGAGCAAGAGTGGTTTCCACAAAAGTGAAAAGGATCAGTGTTGCTACCTCAAGAAATACACTGATTCTTATGTGTTTCTACTCCTGTATGTGGATGATATACTAATTGCTGGATCAAGTATGAGGGAGATAAACCACCTGAAGGCAAGCTTGTCTTCAGTATTTGAGATGAAAGATTTAGGTGCAGCGAAGCAAATCCTTGGGATGAGGATTTCTCGAGATAGATCTGCTGGCACATTAAATCTATCCCAAGAGTAGTACATTGAGAAGGTGTTGTCCAAATCCAAGATGAATAACGCTAAACCCAGGACTACCCCCTTGGCAAATCATATTAAATTGTCAAAGGGGCAATCTCCCAAGACAGTTGAGGAACGTGAGCACATGGCATCAGTTACGTACGCTTCTGCAGTTGGGAGTTTGATGTATGCTATGGTCTGCACTAGACCTGACATAACACATGCAGTGGGAGTTGTTAGCAAGTACATGGCAAATCCAGGGAAGGAACATTGGGAAGCTGTGAAGTGGCTTATGAGATATCTGAGAGGTACATCCAATACTACACTTTGTTATGGCAATGGCAAAGTAGTTCTGCAAGGTTTTGTGGATGCTGATCTGAGTGGAGATGTAGACTCCAGCAAGAGCACATCTGGGTATATCTACACTATAGATGGAACAGTAGTGAGTTGGATGTCCAAGCTTCAGAAATGCGTTGCTCTTTCATCTACTGTAGCTGAGTACGTGGCCATAGCTGAAGCTGGAAAGGAGATGATATGGATGACAGACTATCTAGAAGAATTAGGCCGGAAGCAGTGCAAGAAGATTCTTTATACAGATAGTCAGAGTGCCATACAGTTGGTGAAAAACCCAGTCTATCATTCAAGGACAAAACACATTAGAAGACGGTACCATTTCACTCGCAGGTTAGTGGAAGAAGGCGATATGTGTTTGGAGAAGATAGAGGGTGCAAAGAATCCAGCAAACATGTTGACAAAATGTGTTGATGTTGGAAAATTAAGGCTATGCAAAGCCCTAATTGGTATGGTGTAGGATCAGTCTCCAAGTGGGAGAATTGTTGAGTTATGGAGTCTGCTCCCTGTATTTATAGCTTGGTCAACGGCTATATCCGGAAAAGCTATATTTGGTAAAGCCATATATGGTAAAGCTATATCCGGTAAAGCTATATATGGTACATAGCTATATATAGTAGATGGTTAAATCTGGTAAAGCTATATTTAGTAGACTGAACCATATATATATCCCGTCCAGTAAAGCTTTGAAATGTACTTTCTATTCTCTGTACTCTCTCTTGTTGTACATACCTGAAGTCATCAATAAAAATTCTTTTTAGCCAGAGTTCTCCTTGCAATTCTCTCTATCCTTTTCTTTGTGATCATCTAGATCGAGCGTGGGCATTGTTGTGCGATCCTAACATTTTATACACTCCGTTTCTTCGAAATTCTAATCTAAATCATATGCTTGATCATTCCCTGCAAAAAATTTTAAAAACGTCGACCGTTACTCAGTTTATTTAGCACGTGCTTCAAACGTCCTGGATTAGGATTTCCAAATTAGGGTTTCGATTTTAAGCACTCTATTCATGTTTGATACACTATGTTTCTACGACATTCTATTATAAGTCGCCAAGCCTGATCATTCCTCACAAATTTTTTTAAAAGCATATAGTATTACTCGGTTTTTTTTTTTTTTTTTTTTTTTGCACGTGCTTTAAACGTCCCGTATTAGGGTTTCAATTTTAAGCAATCGTTTACTTTTTTATGCACTCCGTTTCTTTGAAATTCTATTCTAAATCATCAAGCCATCATTCCCAACAAAAATTTCTTAAAATGTCGCCTATTACTCAATTTTTGTATCACATACTTCAAATATTCCGGATAGAGTGCTTAAAATTGAGTAATAGGCGACATTTTAAGAAATTTTTGTTGGGAATGATGGCTTGATGATTTAGAATAGAATTTCAAAGAAACGGAGTGCATAAAAAAGTAAACGATTGCTTAAAATTGAAACCCTAATACGGGACGTTTAAAGCACGTGCAAAAAAAAAAAAAAAAAAAAACCGAGTAATACTATATGAATTAAACTTTATTGATATGAATTAAACTGCTGAACCTTTGCATGTACCCGAAGGACCGATTACAAGAAGCAAGGTTAAGAAGATTCAAGAGGCCTATACATTGCATCTTCAAAAGCTAGCTAGTGTACAGGTTGAAACAAAGACTTTTGAGCCCAAAACGCTTTATAGCATTAGCATATCAAATCAAGAAGATAATGGAGTGGCTGATATTGGAAAGTAATTAAAAGACTTGCCTTTGGTAGTTGAAGTACCAATTAAGACAATTTATTAATTCCTTATTTTCTTCAATATTTATTTAATCGCATTTATTAGTGATTTGTGGTTGGTGGCTGAACTTTATTATGTTAGGGTTACCTTTTTGACCTATTTAAAGGCATGTAATATTCATGTTTGAGGATGATTTGTTGAATACGGAAAAAATCTTTGTGTTTTCTTGATACCCTTTTGGTGTTATTCTTTTTCAAACCTTGCTTTAGGTTTGATGTTTAAACCGATTCATTGAATTAGTTTTGATCAAGCTAATTCTGGAGTGAATTGTCTTGGTATCTAAGAGTGACCATCATAGATTCCAAGTTCGATCTAAGAGTCATTAATCTTCTAACCAGCTCTTGGTTGAAATCAATCCGTTAAGTTAGCTTTCTCTGTGAGCGTTTTGCAAGGATTCTAGAAGGACCTCTAGCTTTGCAAATTCCAGCATTGTAGGCGCTTATCATTTGGTATCAGAGCTTTTGGTCGACGTTCTTTGGCCGCTCTAGAGGTGAAATATTTTTATTGTTATTTTTTTTTCTATCAATTTTTTTTCTCTCTCTTAGATTATCGAAAAAAAAATCAATAGGAAAAAAAAATCAGTTCTAAGAAAAAAAAAAGAAAAAAGAAAAAAGAAATATATATATATATATATATATATATATATATATATATATATATATATATATATATATATATATATATATATATATATATATATATTCAGTTCTTATCATTTATTTTCAAGCTCTTGATCCTTGAGATACTAGTCTTAGCTTGTTAGAATTGATTGTTGAATTGGTTATAATCAAGCTCAAAGCAAGATTGCACCACAAAAAAAAAAAAAAAAAAAAAAAAACAGCCTTTACATTCTTGACCTAGTACCAAAAGCCTACCTTTGAGTGTTAAACACGAGTGTCCCTAAGTGAAATTTTTGTGAGAAGTGTGGAGAGGTCCCTTGATAACAAAATGTCACATAATGGAGAAGCAGTACCAGTACCAGATCTTAATACAACCATTCTTCAAGCAATTCAAGGTATGATGGAAATGATGATGGAAGATAGACAAGAAAGAAGGGCGCAACAACAAAGACAAGAACGAACATTACAAGAAGATGAAGGTATAGTAGTACAAGAAAGACAAGTTGAAGGAAGATGGAGAGGAAGAAATAACCATGCAGCTATTATGCAACCTAGAAGGATGGAAAGAGTACATGAAGATAGAGATGGAGGAGTTAAACTCAAAATCTCACCCTTTTGTGGAACGACAGATTCTGAGGCATACTTGTAGTGCGAAAGAAAGATAGAGCATGTGTTTGATTGCAACACCTATAGTGAAAATAAGAAGATGAGACTAGCTATTGTCGAATTTACCAATCATGCTGGTGATTGGTACCAACATCTCAAATCCAAGAGAAGAAGAAAAGAGGAGGATCCAATAGAGACTTGGGAAGAACTTAAAGAAGCCATGAGAAAAAGGTATGTTCCAAAATATTATGAAAGAAATTTGAAAACTAAATTGAAATGTTTGAGGCAAGGAACAAAAAGTGTGGCAGAATATTATCAAGAGATAGAGACTATGATGGAAAGAGCAAATGTTAGAGAAGAAGAAGAAGATACCATGCCTAGATTCCTTGGAGGTTTGAATCGAGAAATTGCTCATCTTGTCGACAGAAATCCACCATCATATCTGGAAGACATGTATCATTATGCTCTCAAAATTGAAGACCAATTGAAGGAAGAAAAAAAGCATTAAAAAAGGTACATATCACGAACTAACATCTTTTCAAATTCTAAAACTTGGAACAAGGATAGTTTTGTGAATAGAAATGAATCGTTGTCACCAAAAGAAAAGTTTGTGGCCGCTAAAAGAGTGGAGTCTGAGAGTTCCAATTGTTAAAAGAATGAAGCTTCAAAGACGATAAAGGAGAAGTCTAGTTCTATTCAATGTTGGAAGTGCAAAGGGTTTGGACACATGAGCAAAGAGTGTGTTAATAAAAAAGTTATGGTGATAAGGAATGGTATACTTGATTCAGATGATGAATGTGAGGATCATGATTCACAGCTTGTGGAAGAAGTCGCAGCATATGATGATGAGTATGTTGAAGAAGGAAATTCCATATCCTTGATCACAAGAAGGGTACTCAATGTTTAAATCAAGGAAGAGAATTTGAAGATCAAAGGGAAAACTTGTTCCACACAAGATGTTTGATCAAAGGAAACCCATGCAGCTTGGTGATTGATAGTGGAAGTTGCACAAATGTGGTAAGTAGCTTCCTTGTAAAAAGACTTCAACTTTTTGTCCATCCCCATCCAAAACCATACAAACTTCATTGATTAACAAACAAAGAAGAAATTAAGGTGAACTCCCAAGCTCTTATTTCTTTTACTCTTGGAAGATATAAAGATGAAGTTCTTTATGATGTCGTACCAATGCATGCGGGGGACATCTTATTCGGCCGACCTTGGCAATATGATAGAAAGGTAACATTTGATGGTTTGATGAACAAGTATACTTTTACTTTGTGTGGAAAGAAATTTACTTTACTTCCATTGTCTCCATATGAAGTACATTGTGACCAATTGAAATTAGAGAAGAAAGGAAAAGAATATGAAGAACAACCGTGGAGAGAAGAAACTAAGGTAAAAGAGAGAGATAAGAGTGAATAAAAAGAGAAAAATGTGGGGGCAAAGGATGAGTGAAAACCAAGAAAGAAAAAAAAGTGATTTTGAAGAAAAGAGAGAAAATGTGAGTTTGGATAAGAATGGGAGAAAGGAAGAATATGTGGTTAGCAATAGAACCAAAAACTGATCATGCTTTGCCAAGTACTTTTAAGTCTCTTTTGCAAGAATTCAATGACATATTTTCACATGAAGATGCATGTACGGGGTTACCCCCTCTAAGAGGGATTGAATACCAAATTGACTTCGTACCTGGGGCAACTCTTCCAAATATGGCTGCCTATAGGACCAATCCCACCGAGACTAAGGAGATTTAGAGACAAGTGGAAGAACTCATGGATAAAGGATATGTTAGAGAAAGCATGAGTCCTTGTTCGGTTCCTGTGATTTTGGTTACCCAAGAAAGATGGCACGTGGAGGATGTGCGTTGATTGTCGAGCCATCAACAAGATAATGGTAAAGTATCGACACCCTATTCCTAGATTGGATGACATGTTGGATGAATGTAACACCCAAAAAATGAAAGGAATTAGATCCAACAAGAATAAGCCACCCATATAAGAACCAAATGATCAAAAGGGGAGGTATTAAAGGATTAAGCAAGGATGATGATCTGAAGAAAGTCATTCTTAACCCTAACAAGTAATGTTAAGGAGTTTAAGACCTATGGAAAAAGGATTGGAAAGTAAGAGTAAGTGAAAAGGGCAAAAAGGTCATTCTTCCAATTATGAAGGATCTTCCCAGATTTTTAGTTCCTTATCTAGAAGGAATTTCAAGAGGCTCAAGAATGGGAAAAATGATCAATATGAGATCAAGGATTTTGAGAAAAATTATGGATTTTTCAGGAAAAATAATATTAAAATATTCATAAAGTGGAAAATTACCATAATACCCCTGGAAGAATGTATAATTACGAAAATGCCTCTCTTATTAGAATCAGAGCATCTACAGTGACCATCTGAGAAATATCTCTGGAACTCGAATCTCAGCCGTTGGATCTTCCTCGAATTTGGATAAGATCTAGACAACGGACAGATCATCACATCCAACGGCTGGTATTCAAAACTGAAGTCGGTAAAGCCCTAATCGGAGCGAATTTTTCGACGAATTATCCAGAACGTTCAATCTCCAAATCACGACGAATATGGAGCTTTCAATGTCGGTTTAAGCTCCTCCTATAAAGTCTGAAGTAGGGCAACAATATGGAACAAGACTCGAGCAAGGTCGAGCACCCATTCGAGAGTTATGAGCGTTTAGTTTGTGGGTCTCCTACTCTCGGGTTTCTTCCAAATTCGAGAGCAATTCTCCACCATTCCTCCTCAAACTTGCTCCTGTAGTTTCCAAACAAGATTACCACAAGTTATATGAAGGAATTGAGAGCTGAAACGTCGTAGAACAAGATACCCAAAAGATTGAAAATTCGGCGTTTTGGGTGAGTTGCATACCGAGAACGATTTCTGAAAATTAAGGTTCCACACTCAAAGACGTTCCTCCAAACCAATTCCTATAGCTTGAAGAAAGGATATGTAAGAGGTTCCATCAAGAAATCGGGCCTCGAAAATCCCTAGAATCGGCTACCCGATAAGAAATACCCTGTTTTAGCTCCGGCGAGGAAAATGATTTTGGACGAACTTTGGAGGCTAATATCTTAGGCTATGATCCACGAAAAGGTATGAAATCAATCCCAAGCTCTTCCTTGTAATATTATCGTTAAGTTTCATGAAGAACTCGAGGGGCTAAACGAAGATATCGGGGCTGTGGAAGGCCACTTTCAGACGGCGGCGCAAAGGACGCGTGCGTCTTCTTCTTGTCCAGAGGAAGAAAGACGATGACGTGGCCGGTTCAGTTGAACCGGCCAAGTCAACCCAAAATTTGGCCTTCCCTTGGTGTTTCTCAATTTTAACCCCCTTCCAAGCCGGTTCTCATGATAAACTTTATGGTTCCAGAAACTAGACACAATAAGGAGTCTATGGAAGGAAATATGAAGTAATTCGAATACCGGAAGCTCAAGAACGTTGGTCCCAAACATCGACGATGTAGGAATCACTTGGACTTTCATATGAACCCTAAAACAAGTATTACACGAGGATCTATGAAAGAAAAACTCAAAGAACCGTAAGTTAAGGCGCTGAACCGACCAAATTGCTCGGGATTTAAGGAACATTAAAATAACCCACTAAATGAGCTCTGATACCTATGAAACTTTAATGATGAGCATATGATAGCATGTTTAGGATATGTGTGAAATTTAGTGGTCAATGGATAAGGTTAAGTAGGTAAACCAAGAAATGGGGCAAAATGACCATAATGCCCTTAAGGATATCTACCTACGGTTCATGACCTAGATGATCTCAAAATGCTATGAAAATCTACGGTAGATCTTATTGTATGATGATTGATGAGGTGGTGAAGTTTGAAAGCCACTGGAGCTCGTTAATTAGCAAAACCAAGAATTAGGGGTAAAATGACCATAATGCCCCTAAGGAAGACTACCTACGGGTTAAGCCCTAAATGACCTCCCAACATTATGAAATGTTGTATGAATCCTTATCTCATGATGTTGTATAAGGTAATGAAGTTTGGGAGTCATTGGGAAACGTTAGATAGCAAAACCAAGATATGGGGAAAAATGTACATCACGATCCACATGACTTTACCTCCTAGGATGACTAACGAGGTACCCATGAAATAAGAGATTTCCCATAGGCACCCTTGGTTACTAATAAGATTCTAAGTGCACAAGGTTACGTTGAACTATTTCTAAGAAGAACCTTTAAGTTCCAAGCTTGACCCAAGACGTTATGCATAAACCTAGGATCCCCAAGAATACAAGGAAACGCCTAGGTTAATGTAGATGGTATGCTTAACAAGTTGCTAGGATCCATGCCCGGAGTAACCATTATCTCCCATCACGAAATGTACCACGAGATTCCTATTCCTCTTTAGGTGAGATGCCCTGCTATATGTACCACGAGCAGGTTGTCATGATGGACTTATTATTTTCCGCACCTAAATGAGATGCCCTGTAACACGATATGCTAGCAGGATGCCACGTTTGTGGTAATGTCACCTATGCACTCATGGTGAGAAAATAAGGGTTACTTTGAAAGTGTTTTCAGGACTAAAACACGATATATGACATGACAACCTCTAAGGATTAGTTCCTGAAAACGAAACAAGAATTCATATCCTAGCTCAAGGTCTAAATATGCTCCAAATCACCAACCATGTCCTATAAGGTCTATTTTATATGACATGAGGATAAACTCGAGATTTCAAGTTGGTTAGAGCAAGTTTGGAACATAAGCCAAGATGGAACTTAAGGAAACGCCTAAAGAAAACATGTCAAGATTCAAGACCCTTCTAGAACCCTCGAAGGAGCCCAATATGAACTTATGACCTTCTAGAATAACTCATGCTAGTTATGACGATGGGTTCATATGATCATGAATGTATATAACAACTTAGGCCTCAAGAAAATAAGAATCTTAGAAACTTATAAGATTAAGAATCAAGAACAAGCTATACAACCACCAAGACAAGAAGAATGCTAGGTACCACTCAAAGATAAGGGACCAAAGTCCTCAAGAGTAAAAATTCAAGAATGCTAGGTATTACTCTAAGCATGTCTAATTGTGGCCCATAACACCCATCATGCGGTGCTTTTTAAGGAGGCCGTTTTCCTCTTCTAGGTGGGATGCCCTGCACCGTGTTTGCTTTGCAGGATGTCATGTTTGGCCTCATTCCCCTCACCTAGATGAGATGCCCTGCGCCATGTTATGATTTGCAGGATGCCATGTTCATGTATGCACCGATCACACGTCCTATATGGTCTATGTTAGATTATGCGACCTTTATGATCTATGCCATGTTCATGCATGCATCAATCACGTGACCTTTATGGTCTATCATGGGGAGTAACCTATGGCCACGATGGAGCAAGAAGAGAGTAAGTTATCCTAGCCATGAATTAAGAACCTCCTAGGACCTCCCACGGTACATCATGTTTATGACTTAGACTACTTTGCTTGGAACATATAAAGCCTTGAGCGTAGGTATTAAGACTGTGTCGCTTGGAACTTATGAAGCCTCGGACACAGGTTGACAAGTTTATGTCTAGTACCGTAAATCTTAAGGGGAGTGTCTTGGAGAACGAATTAAGAAACATAACAAGAACTTACGACAAGAACAAGAACAAGAACAAGAAAACAAAAAGTGTGGTACCTAGCATATCAAGGACACGATTAAGAGCCTACAAGTAGGCTGCTTACTGAGTCTTGTACTCATTCCTTATTCTCCATTTTTTTTTTTCAGGAAATAAGGAGTTGGTCAAGGTCGGGAGCGGACTCTGGAGTAGGTGCCATAGACAACCCTCACCCGTCATCCTTCAACCCTTTTGTGTCGTCCCTTAACTTGTGTTTTAACTGTTGTGTTGTGTTTTAAAATACTTTGTATAAACTTTATTTTGATATAATGTTTGATATGTTTTAAGTTTTGGTTATTTTATTTTGTTGAAAAATTTACCCGTCTTTTTAGAGTCATCGAGTCAGCCCGGTCCTTACAATGAATTATATGGTGCTAATCTGTTTTCAAAAATAGATCTTCAAAGTGGTTATCATCAAATTCGAATGAATGTGGGAGATGAGTGGAAAACAGCTTTCAAAACAATGTTTGGGCTTTATGAGTGGCTCGTTATGCCGTTTGGCCTTACAAATGCACCAAGTACTTTTATGAGGCTAATGAATCATGTTTTGAGAGACTATATTGGAAAATTGGTTGTTGTATACTTTGATGATATCCTTGTTTACTCAAAAAGCTTGAATGATCATATTTTGCACGTTAAGAAAATACTGTTTAAACTTAGAGAAGAGAAGCTTTATGCCAACTTCAAAAAGTGCCGTTTTTGTCTAGACCAAGTCAACTTCCTAGGGTTCTTAGTTGGAAAGAATGGAGTACAAGTTGATGAAGAAAAGGTAAAAGCTATTAGAGAATGGCCAACACCCACAAATGCAACCGAGGTAAGATCTTTTCATGGTTTGGCTAGTTTCTATAGGAGATCACTAAGAATTTCAGTAGCATAGCATCACCATTGAATGAACTTGTTAAAAAGCATGTGAAATTTGAATGGAAGGAAAAACAAGAGAATGCATTCAATGAACTGAAAGATAAATTAACCAATGCGCCTTGTCTTGCTTTACCTAACTTTGATAAATCTTTTGAAATTGAATGTGATGCAAGTGGGATAGGCATAGGGGCTGTTTTAATGCAGGAAAAAAGGCCAATCATGTTCTTTAGTGAAAAGCTTAATGATATGAATCCAACAACTGATCACTTTCATGTACCCGAACGAGCAATTACAAGAAGCAATACAAAGAAGATTCAAGTATCAAATCAAGAAAATAATGTAGTGGCTGACATTGGAAAGTGATTAGAAGACTTGCCTTTGGTAGTTGAACTACCAATTAAGACAATTTATGAATACCTTATTTTCTTCAATTTGTATTTCATAGCATTTATTAGTAGTTTGTATGAATGTCTTATTTTCTTCAATTTGTATTTAATAGCATTTATTAGTGATTTGTAGTTAGTGGCTGAACCTTATTATGTTAGGGTTATCTTTTGGGCCTATTTAAAGGCATGTAATATTCATGTTTGGAGGATTGGTGGAATATAGGAAAAAAACCTTTGTGTTTTCTTGATACCCTTTTAGTGTTATTCTTTTTCAGACCTTGCTTTAGTTTGATGTTTAAACCGATTCATTGAATTAGTTTTGCTCAAGTTAATTCTGGAGTGAATTGTCTTGGTATCTAAGAGTGACCATCATAGATTCCAAGTTCGATTTAAGAGTCATTCATCTTCTTACCAGCTCTTGGTTGGAATCAATCCGTTAAGTTAGATTTCTCTATGAACGTTTTGCAAGGATTCTAGAAGGACCTCTAGCTTTGCAAATTCCAGCATTGTAGGCGCTTATCATTTGGTATCAGAGCTTTTGGTCGACATTCTTTGGCCGCTCTAGAGGTGAAATATTTTTATTGTTATTTTTTTTGTATCAATTTTTTTTCTCTCTCTCAGATTATGGAAAAAAAAAAAAAGAAAAAAGAAAAAAGAAAAAAAAATCATTTCTGAGAAAAAAAAAATATTCAATTCTTATCATTTATTTTCAAGCTCTTGATCCTTGAGATACTAGTCTTAGCTTGTTAGAATTGATCGTTGAATTGGTTATAATCAAGCTTAAAGCAAGATTGCACCAAAAAAAAAAAAAAAAAAAGCCAGTCTTTACATTCTTGACCTAGTATCAAAAGCCAACCTTTGAGTGTTAAACACGAGTGTCCCTGAGTGAAATTTTTGTGAGAAGTGTGGAGAGGTCCCTTGATAACAAAATGTCACATAATGGAGAAGTAGTACCACCAGTACCAGATCTTAATACAACCATTCTTCAAGCAATTCAAGGTATGATGGAAATGATGATGGAAGATAGACAAGAAAGAAGGGCGCAACAACAAAGACAAGAACGAACATTACAAGAAGATGAAGGTACAGTAGTACAAGAAAGACAAGTTGAAGGAAGATGGAGAGGAAGAAATAACCATGCAACTATTATGCAACCTAGAAGGATGGAAAGAGTACATGAAGATAGAGATGGGGGAGTTAAACTCAAAATCCCACCCTTTTGTGGAACGACAGATTCTGAGGCATACTTGCAGTGGGAAAGAAAGATAGAGCATGTGTTTGATTGCAACACCTATAGTGAAAATAAGAAGATGAGACTTGCTATTGCCGAATTTACCAATCATGCTGGTGATTGGTACCAACATCTCAAATCCGAGAGAAGAAGAAAAGAGGAGGATCCAATAGAGACTTGGAAAGAACTTAAAGAAGCCATGAGAAAAAGGTATGTTCAAAAACATTATGAAAGAAATTTGAAAACTAAATTGCAATGTTTGAGGCAAGGAACAAAAAGTGTGGCAGAATATTATCAAGAGATGGAGACTATGATGGAAAGAGCAAATGTTAGAGAAGAAGAAGAAGATACCATGTCTAGATTCCTTGGAGGTTCGAATCGAGAAATTGCTCATCTTGTTGACAGAAATCCACCATCATATCTGGAAGACATGTATCATTATGCTCTCAAAATTGAAGACCAATTGAATGAAGAAAAAGAGCATTCAAAAAGGTACACATCACGAACTAACACCTTTTCAAATTCTAAAACTTGGAACAAGGATAGTTTTGTGAATAGAAATGAATCATTGTCACCAAAAGAAAAGTTTGTGGCCGCTAAAAGAGTGGAGGCTGAGAGTTCCAATTGTTAAAAGAATGAAGCTTCAAAGACGGTAAAGGAGAAGTCTAGTTCTATTCAATGTTGGAAGTGCAAAGGGTTTGGACACATGAGCAAAGAGTGTGTTAATAAAAAAGTTACGGTGATAAGGAATTTTATACTTGATTCAGATGATGAATGTGAGGATCATGATTCACAGCTTGTGGAAGAAATCGCAGCATATGATGATGAGTATCTTGAAGAAGGAAATTCCATATCTTTGATCACAAGAAGGGTACTCAATGTTTAAATCAAGGAAGAGAATTTGAAGAACAAATGGAAAACTTGTTCCACACAAGATGTTTGATCAAAGGAAACCCATGCAGCTTGGTGATTGATAGTGGAAGTTGCACAAATGTGGTAAGCAGCTTCCTTGTAAAAAGACCTTCTGTCCATCCCCATCCAAAACCATACAAACTTCATTGGTTAACAAACAAAGAAGAAATTAAGGTGAACTCGCAAACTCTTATTTCTTTTACTCTTGGAAGATATAAAGATAAAGTTCTTTGTGATGTCGTACCAATGCATGCGGGGGACATCTTATTCGGCCGACCTTGTTAATATGATAGAAAGGTAACATTTGATGGTTTGATGAACAAGTATACTTTTATTTTGTGTGGGAAGAAATTTACTTTACTTTCGTTGTCTCCATATGAAGTACATTGTGACCAATAGAAATTAGAGAAGAAAAGAAAAGAATATGAAGAACAACAGTGGAGAGAAGAAAGTAACGTAAAGGTGAGGAAAAAAAAAAGTGAGAAAAAAAAAACAATATTCAGTTCTTGTCCAGAAAAAACGAAGAATTTGATTTGAGGACAAATCGTTTTAAAGAAAGGGGGGATGATATGAATCCAACAACTGATCACTTCCATGTATCCGAACGAACAATTACAAGAAGCAATACAAAGAAGATTCAAGTATCAAATCAAGAAAATAATGTCGTGGCTTACATTGGAAAGTGATTAAAAGACTTGTCTTTGGTAGTTGAACTACTAATTAAGACAATTTATGAATACCTTATTTTCTTCAATTTGTATTTAATAGCCTTTATTAGTAGTTTGTATGAATGTCTTATTTTCTTCAATTTGTATTTAATAGCATTTATTAGTGATTTGTAGTTGGTGGCTGAACCTTATTATGTTACGGTTATCTTTTGGGCCTATTCAAAGACATGTAATATTCATGTTTGGAGGATTGGTGGAATACAGAAAAAAACCTTTGTGTTTTCTTGATACCCTTTTGGTGTTATTCTTTTTCAAACCTTGCTTTAGGTTTGATGTTTAAACCGATTCATTGAATTAGTTTTGATCAAGCTAATTCTGGAGTGAATTGTCTTGGTATCTAAGAGTGACCATCATAGATTCCAAGTTCGATCTAAGAGTCATTCATCTTCTAACCAGCTCTTGGTTGGAATCAATCCGTTAAGTTAGCTTTCTCTGTGAACGTTTTGCAAGGATTCTAGAAGGACCTCTAGCTTTGCAAATTCCAGCATCGTAGGCGCTTATCACTTAATGGAGCACAACTCAACTATCTGACTTATGACAAAGAGTTATATGCACTTGTGAGGGCTTTGCAAGTTTGGCAACATTATTTGTGGCCGAAAGAGTTTGTTATTCATACGGACCATGAAAGTTTGAAGCACCTCAAAAGTCAAACAAAGCTAAATAGGAGACATGCTAAATGGGTGGAATTCATTGAGACGTTTCCTTATGTAATCCATTACAAAAAGGGGAAGGATAATGTGGTCGCAGATGCATTATCAAGAAGGTATGCTTTATTTTCTTCCCTTACTCCAAAAATTCTTGGTTTTAAACACATGATTGAATTGTACAAAGTTGAAAAATCTAAATTTTATGATGTGTATATGCAATGTTTAGAAGGGAAACATGTGCAAGATCATATTGTGTTCGATGATATGCTTTTTAGGAAGGGTAAACTTTGTATCCCTAGATGTTCTATTCGAGAGTTACTTGTGAAGGAGGCTCATGGGGGAGGACTTATGGGACATTTTGGAGAATTTAAAATATATAGCATGTTGTGTGAACATTTTTATTGGTTGAAAATGAGGAAAGATGTGAACAAAGTATGCAAACAATGTTTTAAATGTAAGGAGGCTAAGTCTAAGACATAACCCCATGGTCTTTACACACCTTTAGATGTTCCTAATGAACCATGGGTAGACATTAGCATGGATTTTGTTCTAGGATTACCAAAGACTAGAAGACACCATGATAGCATTTTTGTGGTGGTTGATAGGTTTAGTAAGATGACACATTTCATTCCATGTAACAAAACAGATAATGCTACCAATATAGCTAATCTATTCTTTAAGGAAGTGGTTAGATTGCATGGTATTCCCAAAACCATTGTTAGTGACAGGGATGTAAAATTTTTAAGCCATTTTTGGAAGGTTTTGTGGGGAAAGTTGGGAACTAGGCTTCTATTTTCTACAACATGTCACCCCCAAACCGATGGACAAACTGAGGTCGTTAATAGAACATTAGGAGCCTTACTTAGGTCATTAATTTCTAAAAATCTTAAGTCTTGGGAAGAGGCTCTATCTTTTGTGGAATTTGCATACAATAGAGCAATACATAGCACCACTCAGTGTTCACCGTTTGAGGTTGTGTATGGATTTAATCCTTTAACTCCTCTATAATTATCGCCTTTGCCACCTAATATGTTTGCTAATGATGCAGCTTCTTCAAGAGCCGAATACATAAAAAAAATTCACAAAGACATAAAAGAAAGAATTGAAAACAAAAATAAAAAACTAGCTACGTGCAAGAACCAAGGAAGAAAGAAATTGATTTTTAAACAAGGTGACTGGGTTTGGGTCCATCTACGAAAGGAAATGTTTCCAAGTCAGAGAAAGTCGAAACTTCAACCAAGAGGAGATGGTTCTTTTCAAGTACTAGAACGGATCAATGACAATGCATACAAGCTAGATCTCAGAGGTGAGTACAATGTAAGTTCAACTTTTAATGTGGCTAATTTGAGTCCATTTGATGTAGGGAATGAAGACCTTGATTTGAGGACGAATCCTTTTAAAGAAAGGGAGGATGATATGAATTCAACTGCTGACCCTTTGCATGTACCTGAAGGACCGATTACAAGAAGCAAGGTTAAGAAGATTCAAGAGGCCTATACATTGCATCTTCAAAAGCTAGCTAGTGTACAGGTTGAAACAAAGACTTTTGAGCCTAAAAATCTTTATAGCATTAGCATATCAAATCAAGAAGATAATGGAGTGGCTGATATTAGAAAGTAATTAGAAGACTTGCTTTGGTAGTTGAATTACCAATTAAGACAATTTATTAATTCCTTATTTTCTTCAATTTTTATTTAATAACATTTATTAGTGATTTGTGGTTGGTGGCTGAACTTTATTCTGTTAGGGTAACCTTTTTGACCTATTTAAAGGCATGTAATATTCATGTTTGAGGATGATTTGTTGAATATAGAAATTTTTGGAAAAAACCGAGTAACACTCGACGTTTTTCGAAATTTTTGGAAGGAATGATCAGGCTTGATGTCTTAGAATAGAATGTCGTAGAAACATAGTGTATAAAAAATGAATAGAGTGCTTAAAATCGAAACCCTAATCCAGGACGTTTGAAGCACGTGCTAAAAATACTGAGTAACGGTCGACGTCTTTCAAAATTTTTCTGGGGAATGATTAGGCTTCATGACTTAGAATAGAATTTTGAAGAAAAGGAGTGAATAAAAATGTAAAAGAGTGCTTATAATCGAAACCCTAATCCGAAAACCTTAGTATGGGACGTTTCAAGCACGTGCAAAAAAATCGAGTAACACTCGACGTTTTTCGTAATTAATGTGGCGAATGATCAGGCTTGATGATTTAGAATAGAATGTCGAAGAAACGGAGTGTATAATAGTAAAAGAGTGCTTAAAATTGAAACCATAATTTGGAAACCCTAATCTAGTGCATTTGAAGTACGTGCTACAAAAACCGAGTAATAGGCGACAATTTAAGAAATTTTTGCGGGGAATGATTAGGCTTCATGACTTAGAATAGAATTTCGAAGAAAAGGAGTGTATAAAATAGTAAACGATTGCTTAAAATCGAAACCTTATTCCGGGACGTTTGAACAACGTGCAAAAAAAAAAAAAAAAAAAAAAAATCGAGTAATACTAGATGGTTTTTAAAATTTTTGTGGGAAATGATCAGGCTTATTAATTTAGAATAGAATGTCGAAGAAACATAGGGTATAAAATAGTAAAAAAATCGAAAACCTAATTTGGATACCCTAATCCGGGACAGTTTGAAGCACGTGCTAAAAAATCGAGTAATAGGTGACATTTTAAGAAATTTTTTTGGGGAATGATTAGGCTTCATGACTTAGAATAGAATTTCGAAGAAAAGGATGGTATAAAATAGTAAACGATTGCTTAAAATCGAAACCTTATTCCGGGATGTTTGAAGCACGTGCAAAAAAAAAAAAAAAAAAACCGAGTAATACTAGATGTTTTTTAAAATTTTTGTGGCTAAGGATCAGGCTTGACGGCTTAGAATAGAATGTCGTAGAAACATAATGTATAAAACATGAATAGAGTGCTTAAAATCGAAACACTAATTTGGAAATCCTAATCTAGGATGTTTGAAGCACGTGCTAAATAAACTGAGTAACGGTCGACGTTTTTAAAATGTTTTGCGGGGAATGATCAGGTATAGTGATTTAGAATAGAATGTGGAAGAAACATAGGGTATAAAACAGTAAAAGAGGGCGTAAAATCGAAAACCTAATTTGGAAACCCTAATCCGGGACGTTTGAAGCACGTGCTAAAAAATCGAGTAATAGGCGACATTTTATGAAATTTTTTTGGGGAATGATTAGGCTTCATGACTTAGAATAGAATTTCAAAGAAAATGAGTGTATAAAATAGTAAACGATTGCTTAAATCGAAATCTTATTCCGGGACGTTTGAAGCACGTGAAAAAAAAAAAAAAAAAAAAAAAAAAACCGAGTAATACTAGACGTTTTTTAAAATTTTTGTGGGGAATGATCAGGCTTGACGGGTTAGAATAGAATGTCGTAGAAACATAGTGTATAAAACATGAATAGAGTTCTTAAAATCGAAACCCTAATTTGGAAATCCTAATCTAGGACGTTTGAAGCACGTGCTAAATAAACAGAGTAACGGTCGACGTTTTTAAAATTTTTTGCGCGGAATGATCATGCATAGTGATTTAGATTGGAATTTCGAAGAAACGAAGTGTATAAAATAGTAAAGAGTGGATAAAATTGAAAACCTAATTTGGAAACCCTAATCCAGGACGTTTGAAGCATGTGCTAAAAATACTGAGTAACAGTCGACGTCTTTCAAAATTTTTCTGGGGAATGATTAGGCTTCATGACTTAGAATAGAATTTCGAAGAAAAGGAGTGAATAAAACAGTAAAAGAGTGCTTATAATCGAAACCCTAATCTGGAAACCTTAGTATGGGACGTTTCAAGCACGTGCGAAAAAATCGAGTAACACTCGACGTTTTTTGTAATTAATGTGGCGAATGATCAGGCTTGATGATTTAGAATAGAATGTCGAAGAAACGGAGTGTATAATAGTAAAAGAGTGCTTAAAATTGAAACCATAATTTGGAAACCCTAATTTAGTGCGTTTGAAGTACGTGCTACAAAAACCGAGTAATAGGCGACAATTTAAGAAATTTTTGCGGGGAATGATTAGGCTTCATGACTTAGAATAGAATTTCGAAGAAAAGGAGTGTATAAAATAGTAAACGATTGCTTAAAATCGAAACCTTATTCCGGGACGTTTGAACAACGTGCAAAAAAAAAAAAAAAAAAAAATCGAGTAATACTAGATGGTTTTTAAATTTTTTGTGGGAAATGATCAGGCTTATTAATTTAGAATAGAATGTCGAAGAAACATAGGGTATAAAATAGTAAAAGAGGGCGTAAAATCGAAAACCTAATTTGGATACCCTAGTCCGGGACGTTTGAAGCACGTGCTAAAAAATCGAGTAATAGGCGACATTTTAAGAAATTTTTTTGGGGAATGATTATGCTTCATGACTTAGAATAGAATTTCGAAGAAAAGGACGGTATAAAATAGTAAACGATTGCTTAAAATCGAAACCTTATTCCGGGATGTTTGAAGCACGTGTAAAAAAAAAAAAAAAAAAAAAAAACCGAGTAATACTAGATGTTTTTTAAAAAATTTGTGGCTAAGGATCAGGCTTGACGGCTTAGAATAGAATGTCATAGAAACATAATGTATAAAACATTTATAGAGTGCTTAAAATCGAAACACTAATTTGGAAATCCTAATCTAGGATGTTTGAAGCACGTGCTAAATAAACTGAGTAACGGTCGAGTTTTTAAAATTTTTTGCGGGGAATGATCAGGTATAGTGATTTAGAATAGAATGTGGAAGAAACATAGGGTATAAAATAGTAAAAGAGGGCGTAAAATCGAAAACCTAATTTGGAAACCCTAATCCGGGACGTTTGAAGCACGTGCTAAAAAATCGAGTAATCGGCGACATTTTATGAATTTTTTTTGGGGAATGATTAGGCTTCATGACTTAGAATAGAATTTCAAAGAAAAGGAGTGTATAAAATAGTAAACGATTGCTTAAATCGAAATCTTATTCCGGGACGTTTGAAGCACGTGCAAAAAAAAAAAAAAAAAAAAACCGAGTAATACTAGACGTTTTTTAAAATTTTTGTGGGGAATGATCAGGCTTGACGGGTTAGAATAGAATGTCGTAGAAACATAGTGTATAAAACATGAATAGAGTTCTTAAAATCGAAACCCTAATTTGGAAATCCTAATCTAGGACGTTTGAAGCACGTGCTAAATAAACAGAGTAACGGTCGACGTTTTTAAAATTTTTTGCGCGTTATGATCATGCATAGTGATTTAGATTGGAATTTCGAAGAAACGAAGTGTATAAAATAGTAAAGAGTGGTTAAAATTGAAAACCTAATTTGGAAACCCTAATCTAGGGCGTTTGAAGCATGTGCTAAATGAACTGAGTAACAGTCTACGTTTTTCAAAATTTTATGGGGAATGATCAGGCACAATGATTTAGAATTGAAATTCGAAGAAACGAAATGCATAAAACAGTAAAAGAGTGCTTATAATGGAAACCCTAATCTAGGATGTTAGAAGCACGTGCAAAAAATCCGAGTACAGCTCAACATTTGTCAAAATTTTTGTCAGGATTGATCAGGCTCGATGATTTATAATAGAATGTCAAAGAAATGGAGTGTATAAAATAGTAAAAGAGTGCTTAAAATTGAATCCATAATTTGAAAACCCTAATCTGGAACGTTTGAAGTACGTGCTACAAAAACCGAGTAATATGCGACATTTTAAGAAATTTTTGTGGGGAATGATTAGGCTTCATGATTTAGAATAGAATTTCGAAGAAACGGAGTGTATAAAACAGTAAACGATTGCTTAAAATTGAAACCCTAATCTAGGACGTTTGATGCACGTGTAAAAAAACAAAAACAAAAACGGAGTAACACTAGATGTTTTCCACACTTTTGGTAGGGAATGATCAGGCTTGATGATTTAGAATAGAATGTGGAAGAAACGTAGGGTATAGAACAGTAAAAAAGTGCATAAAATCAAAACCCTTATTTGTAAACCCAAATTCGGGACGTTTGAAGCACGTGCCAAAAAAACCGAGTAACACTCGACGTTTTTCAAAATTTTTGGAAGGAATGATCAGGCTTGATGTCTTAGAATAGTATGTCGTGGAAACATAGTGTATAAAAAATGAATAGAGTGCTTAAAATCGAAACCCTAATCCAGGACGTTTGAAGCACGTGCTAAAAATACCGAGTAACGGTCGACGTTTTTCAAAATTTTTGTGGGAATGATTAGGCATAATGATTTAGAATAGAATTTCGAAGAAACGGAGTGACTAAAACAGTAAAAGAGTGCTTATAATCGAAACCCTAATCCGAAAACCTTAGTATGGGACGTTTCAAGCACGTGCGAAAAAATCGAGTAACGCTCAACGTTTTTGGTAATTATTATGGCGAATGATCAGGCTTGATGATTTAGAATAGAATGTCGAAGAAACGGAGTGTATAATTGTAAAAGAGTGCTTAAAATTGAAACCATAAGTTGGAAACCCTAATCTAGTGCGTTCGAAGTACGTGCTACAAAAACCGAGTAATAGGTGACAATTTAAGAAATTTTTGTGGGGAATGATTAGAATACATGACTTAGAATAGAATTTCGAAGAAAATGAGTGTATAAAATAGTAAACGATTGCCTAAAATCGAAACCTTGTTCCGGGACGTTTGAAGCACGTGCAAAAAAAAAAAAAAAAAAAAAAAACCGAGTAATACTTGATGTTTTTTAAAATTTTTGTGGGAAATGATCAGGCTTAGTAATTAGAATAGAATGTCGAAGAAACATAGGATATAAAACAGTAAAAGAGGGCGTAAAATCGAAAATCTAATTTGGAAATCCTAATCTGGGACGTTGGAAGCACGTATTAAAAAATCGAGTAATAGGCGACATTTTAAGAAATTTTTGTGGGGAATGATTAGGCTTCATGACTTAGAATAGAATTTCGAAGAAAAGGAGTGTATAAAATAGTAAACGATTGCTTAAAATCGAAACCTTATCCCAAGACGTTTGAAGCACGTGCAAAAAAAAAAAAAAAAAAAAAAAAAAGAAAACCGAGTAACACTAGATGTTTTTTTAAATTTTTGTGGGAAATCATCAGGTTTAGTAATTTAGAATAGAATGTTGAAGAAACATAGGGTATAAAACACTAAAAGAGGGCATAAAATCGAAAACCTAATTTGGAAACCCTAATCCGGGACGTTTGAAGCACGTGCTAAAAAATCGAGTAATAGGCGACAATTTAAGAAATTTTGGTGGGGAATGATTAGGCTTCATGACTTAGAATAGAATTTCGAAAAAAAGGAGTGTATATAATAGTAAACGATTGCTTAAAATCGAAACCTTATTCCGGGACGTTTGAAACACGTGCAAAAAAAATAATAAAAAAAAAACGAGTAACACTAGATGTTTTTAAAATTTTTTGTGGGAAATATACAGGCTTAGTAATTTAGAATAGAATGTCGAAGAAACATAGGGTATAAAACAGTAAAAGAGGGCGTAAAATCGAAAACCTAATTTGGAAACCCTAATCTTGGACGTTTGAAGCACATCTTAAAAAATCGAGTAATAGGCGACATTTTAAGAAATTTTTGTGGGGAATGATTAGGCATCATAACTTAGAATAGAATTTCGAAGAAAAGGAGTGTATAAAATAGTAAACGATTGCTTAAAATCGAAACCTTATCCCGGGACGTTTGAAGAACGTGAAAAAAAAAAAAAAAAAAAAACCGAGTAATACTAAATGTTTTTTAAAATTTTTGTGGGAAATGATCAGGCTTAGTAATTTAAAATAGAATGTCGAAGAAACCTAGGGTATAAAACAGTAAAAGAGGGCGTAAAATCGAAAACCTAATTTGGAAACCCTAATCCGGGACGTTTAAACACATGCTAAAAAATCGAGTAATAGGCGACAACATAAGAAATTTTTGTGGGGAATGATTAGGCATCATGACTTAGAATAGAATTTCGAAAAAAAGGAGTGTATAAAATAGTAAACGATTGCTTAAAATCGAAACCTTATTCCGGGACGTTTGAAGCACGTGCAAAAAAAAATAAAAAAATAAAAAAATAAAAAAATAAAAAATCGAGTAATACTAGATGTTTTTTAAAAATTTTGTGGGAAATGATCAGGCTTATTAATTTAGAATAGAATGTGGAAGAAACATAGGGTATAAAACAGTAAAAGAGGGCGTAAAATCGAAAACCTAATTTGGAAACCCTAATCCGGGACGTTTGAAGCACATGCTAAAAAATCGAGTAATAGGCGACAACATAAGAAATTTTTGTGGGGAATGATTAGGCATCATGACTTAGAATAGAATTTCGAAAAAAAGGAGTGTATAAAATAGTAAACGATTGCTTAAAATCGAAACCTTATTCCGGGACGTTTGAAGCACGTGCAAAAAAAAAAATAAAAAAATAAAAAATCGAGTAATACTAGATGTTTTTTAAAAATTTTGTGGGAAATGATCAGGCTTATTAATTTAGAATAGAATGTGGAAGAAACATAGGGTATAAAACAGTGAAAGAGGGCGTAAAATCGAAAACCTAATTTGGAAACCCTAATCCGGGACGTTTGAAGCACGTGCTAAAAAATCGAATAATAGGCGACATTTTAAGAAATTTTTGTGGGGAATGATTAGGCTTCATGACTTAGAATAGAACTTCGAAAACAAGGAGTATATAAAATAGTAAACGATTGCCTAAAATCGAAACCTTATTCCAGGACGATTGAAGCACATGAAAAAAAAAACAAAAAAAAAACCGAGTAATACTAGATGTTTTTTAAAATTTTTGTGGAAAATGATCAGGCTTATTAATTTAGAATAGAATGTCGAAGAAACATAGGGTATAAAACAGTAAAAGAGGGCGTAAAATCGAAAACCTAATTTGGAAACACTAATCCGGGACGTTTGAAGCACGTGCTAAAAAATCGAGTAATAGGCGACATTTTAAGAAATTTTTTTGGGGAATAATTAGGCTTCATGACTTAGAATAGAATTTCGAAAAAAAGGAGTATATAAAATTGTAACGACTCTAAATTTCCACATACTCAGAGTCGTTACTAACGTCTCATGGTCATCTATAATGCGGAAATATAACTCTTACATGAATATAACTGATAACATAAACTTAAAAAAAAAACGTTTAAAACAACTTCTTCTCTGAAAAACACAGCCATGGTCTTACGTGTTTAAATATGAAATACTGAAATTTAGAGAAAACAAAAACAAATACAAAATAATTTAAAACAATGAAATGCAAAACAACCTATTCTAACTTAAGACTAGAAATTCAAATATGAGTCTACCCTATGCACGTGCCACAGTCTCTGCTCGCGATGCCGCCGTCCTCCGTACAAGTGCGCCTTGCCTTTACCTGAAAAAAATGATGTGGCACACGGCCTGAGTATTTCAAAGAATACTCAGTAAGTGGCCCCACTATAGGGGGCCATGCAAATGCAAACACATGCAATCATGATTTAGGGACCTATCTCTAATCATCTTAGGGGTGGCCTCCAGTCTCGGACAAATTGGATGTGTAGTACTTCCCTACACACGACTCACATGTGCAAGTGTGAATCCCCAGGGCGCTCGCACACCCCCTGGAGGTCAGCGGAACCCCATAGTGTCATGCACCTCATGAACACCCTCATCTGTGTGCTTTCGCACCTGTGCGCATACGCGCTCATCATACGGTGCGCGTCCGCACTCATCATCTCTAGGGGAAGTAGCCCTATGCTTATGAACATACAATATGCATGAGGTCCCTCTAAATCCATCATAATGTCTCTTCTGACACAACCCTCTAGTCTCATCTCTTTGTTACTCTAGGTAACACATACTCGTGGATATTTATATTAATATCATTTTCACGCCCTAAGGGTCGTATCCTATGTCGATCTAACGACATGATGCAATATGGCACTCATCATCATATAACATGCTCAATATGGAATACATCATCATATTAAGGTAAACGCCACGCAATCATCATACTCATCATATTGCCACAAAGTGCATCAAACATATCAAGTACGTCAATCATTGAAATATATATATATTACGCATATCATCAAGCATCATAACTCACACATCATCATAACTCATATATCATCATAACTCATATACCGCATCGTACGACATAGTTCATACAACATCGTAACTCATACAATTTTTAGCCTATACTATAGTAAGGCCACTTACCTGATTAGCTTATACGGTTGTCACCAATTTATCTTTAATGAAAGTTTGATTTTTCCCTTTGTATCCAAGCCAACCTATAAGAATCCATGACATCAATTTCATGTTAAATTCTCTAACTCTTACAATGGTTCATGTGCTAAACTTCATGCGAGCATTCAAGACTTTGTATAGATAAAGTCTTGGAACGTTATAATATACCTCTAAATAGATATACACATATTATATATATATATTCTATTTATATTAAGATTTCATTTTCTATTTTTTATTTCGGTTGACTTCTCTCATGTCTTTTGATATTCTTTCTTTAGTCTGCTTTTTCTCTCAATTTTTGTTCAAGACATATTCTTGACCAATTTTTGATCGATTCTTACCTAATCATATTGTTGGTCAATTCGGATCCATTCTTACTCCCAACTCTTCCCTTTTATTTTTCTCTTCTGTATTTTTTTCTTTTGATTTTCTATTCTGGCCTTCTTTGTATTTTCTTCTCCCCTGCCTTTTCTATTTTATTTTTTTTTACTCTATATGCCTTCTCTTTATTTTTTTTCTTTTACTTCTCTCCTTCTCTGTATTTTCTTCTCCCCTGCCTTTTCTATTTGTTTTTTTACTCTATATGCCTTCTCTGTATTTTCTCTTTTTACTTATTTCCTGCTCTATGTATTTTCTCTTTACTTCATGCTCTTTATTTATTTATTTTTTTTCTTTTCTCTGCCTTTCTACTTTTCTCTCTTTCCTTTTGATTTTGTTTACGGTATTTGGCCTTCTATCTATATATATATATATATATATATATATTTCTCTTTTTTGTATTCTAATTAATTTTCCAAATCTTTCCTTTATCTTATATGTATTTTATTTTTTTTCTTTCTTTAATTTTGTTAAAATCTAAAATTCACCGATAAATTTTCATTTCAAATCTTTCCTTTCTTCTTTCCTCTTTCCTTTCTTATTTACCTGTTAATTTTTTTGTTCCCATTCTTCTCTTTTACTCTCTATTTTGTATTTATTTTTCTATCTGTTCGGTTGACAAATATTTATTTGCCTCATCTGTTCTAGTTATTTTCTATGATCTAACATCATAACCAAAAATCTAAATATCTGGTCAAGAGAACCAGGGATCTAATTCTGAATAATTAGACAAAGGGGATCTAATTCTGAATAATTAGACAAAGGAAAAGAAAATCTGTTCTAGTTATTTTTCTATGACCTAACATCATAACCAAAAATTAAATCTGATGATTGGGATAAATGAAAAAGAGATATGAAATATGACTTACCGTAATAACAAAGCAAGATCTCTCTCCAATAATTAAATCTCCAGCTCTCCTTGCAATCTCGTTGTTGGTATTTTTTTTTCATTGTAGGAACCTCCGATGCATCCAGTATTTGATTTGGGTTTTTTTTTACGGATGAGTTGGTTGAGGAGAGATAGTTGGGAGAGGGAGGGGGATAGTGGGGAGTAGTTTAGGGAAAATTATTATTTTAATTATTTAATTATTTAATTTTTTTTTTTGGGTCGTTACAAAAATAGTAAACGATTGCCTAAAATCGAAACCTTATTCCAGGATGTTTGAAGCACATGCAAAAAAAAAAAAAAAACAAAAAAAAACCGAGTAATACTAGATGTTTTTTAAAATTTTGTGGGAAATGATCAGGCTTAGTAATTTAGAATAGAATGTCGAAGAAACATAGGGTATAAAACAGTAAAAGAGGGCGTAAAATCGATAACCTAATTTGGAAACCCTAATCCGGGACGTTTGAAGCACGTGCTAAAAAATCGAGTAATAGGCGACATTTTAAGAAATTTTTGTGGGGAATGATTAGGCTTCATGACTTATAATAGAATTTCGAAGAAAAGGAGTGTATAAAATAGTAAATGATTGCTTAAAATTGAAACCTTATTGCGGGACGTTTGAAGCACGTGCAAAAAAAAAAAAAAAAAAAAAAAAAAAACCGAGTAATACTAGATGTTTTTTAAAATTTTTGTGGGAAATGATCAGGCTTAGTAATTTAGAATAGAATGTCGAAGAAACATAGGGTATAAAACAGTAAAAGAGGGCGTAAAATCAAAAACCTAATTTGGAAACCCTAATCCGGGTCGTTTGAAGCACGTGCTAAAAAATCGAGTAATTGGCGACATTTTAAGAAATTTTTGTGGGGAATGATTCGGCTTCATGACTTAGAATAGAATTTCGAAAAAAAGGAGTGTATAAAATAGTAAACGATTGCTTAAAATCGAAACCTTATTCCGGGACGTTTGAACCACGTGCAAAATAAATAAAAAAAATAAAAATCCGAGTAATACTAGATGTTTTTTAAAAATTTTGTGGGAAATGATCAGGCTTATTAATTTAGAATTGAATGTCGAAGAAACATAGGGTATAAAACAGTAAAAGAGGGCGTAAAATCGAAAACCTAATTTGGAAACCCTAATCCGGGACGTTTGAAGCACGTGCTAAAAAATCGAGTAATAGGCGACATTTTAAGAAATTTTTGTGGGGAATGATTAGGCTTCATGACTTATAATAGAATTTCAAATAAAAGGAGTGTATAAAATAGTAAACGATTGCCTAAAATCGAAACCTTATTCCGGGACGTTTGAAGTACGTGCAAAAAAAAAAAAACAAAAAAAAACCGAGTAATACTAGATGTTTTTTAAAATTTTTGTGGGAAATTATCAGGCTTAGTAATTTAGAATAGAATGTCGAAGAAACATAGGGTATAAAATAGTAAAAGAGGGCGTAAAATCAAAAAACTAATTTGGAAACCCTAATCCGGGTCGTTTGAAGCACATGCTAACAAATCGAGTAATAGGCGACATTTTAAGAAATTTTATTGGGGAATGATTAGGCTTCATGACTTAGAATAGAATTTCGAAGAAAAGGAGTGGATAAAATAGTAAACGATTGCTTAAAATCGAAACCTTATTCCGGGACGTTTGAAGCACGTGAAAAAAAAAAAATGAGGAATACTAGATGTTTTTTAAAATTTTTGTTGGAAATGATCAGGCTTAGTAATTTAGAATAGAATGTCGAAGAAACATAGGGTATAAAACAGTAAAAGAGGGCGTAAAATCGAAAACCTAATTTGGAAACCCTAATCCAGGACATTTGAAGCACGTGCTAAAAAATCGAGTAATAGGCGACATTTTAAGAAATTTTTGTGGGGAATGATTAGGCTTCATGACTTAGAATTGAATTTCGAAAAAAAGGAGTATATAAAATAGTAAACGATTGCCTAAAATCGAAACCTTATTTCGGGACGTTTGAAGCACGTGCAAAAAAAAAAAAAAAAAAAAACCGAGTAATACTAGATGTTTTCTAAAATTTGTGGGAAATGATCAGGCTTAGTAATTTAGAATATTATATCGAAGAAACATAGGGATAAAACAGTAAAAGAGGGCGTAAAATCGAAAACCTAATTTGGAAACCCTAATCCGGGACGTTTGAAGCACGTGCTAAAAAATCGAGTAATAGGCGACATTTTAAGAAATTTTTTTGGGGAATGATTAGGCTTCATGACTTAGAATAGAATTTCGAAGAAAAGGAGTGTATAAAATAGTAAACGATTGCTTAAAATTGGAACCTTATTGCGGGACGTTTGAAGCACGTGCAAAAAAAAAAAAAAAAAAAAAAAAAACCCGAGTAATACTAGATGTTTTTTAAATTTTTTGTGGGAAATGATCAGGCTTAGTAATTTAGAATAGAATGTCGAAGAAACATAGGGTATAAAATAGTAAAAGAGGGCGTAAAATCGAAAACCTAATTTGGAAACCCTAATCCGGGACGTTTGAAGCACGTGCTAAAAAATCGAGTAATAGGCGACATTTTAAGAAATTTTTGTGGGGAATGATTAGGCTTCATGACTTAGAATTGAATTTCGAAAAAAAGGAGTATATAAATTAGTAAACGATTGCCTAAAATCGAAACCTTATTTCGGGACGTTTAAAGCATGTGCAAAAAAAAAAAAAAAAAAAAAAAACCGAGTAATACTAGATGTTTTCTAAAATTTGTGGGAAATGATCAGGCTTAGTAATTTAGAATATTATATCGAAGAAACATAGGGATAAAACAGTAAAAGAGGGCGTAAAATCGAAAACCTAATTTGGAAACCCTAATCCGGGACGTTTGAAGCACGTGCTAAAAAATCGAGTAATAGGCGACATTTTAAGAAATTTTTTTGGGGAATGATTAGGCTTCATGACTTAGAATAGAATTTCGAAGAAAAGGAGTGTATAAAATAGTAAACGATTGCTTAAAATTGGAACCTTATTGCGGGACGTTTGAAGCACGTGCAAAAAAAAAAAAAAAAAAAAAAAAAACCCGAGTAATACTAGATGTTTTTTAAATTTTTTGTGGGAAATGATCAGGCTTAGTAATTTAGAATAGAATGTCGAAGAAACATAGGGTATAAAATAGTAAAAGAGGGCGTAAAATCGAAAACCTAATTTGGAAACCCTAATCCGGGACGTTTGAAGCACGTGCTAAAAAATCGAGTAATAGGCGACATTTTAAGAAATTTTTGTGGGGAATGATTAGGCTTCATGACTTAGAATTGAATTTCGAAAAAAAGGAGTATATAAATTAGTAAACGATTGCCTAAAATAGAAACCTTATTTCGGGACGTTTAAAGCATGTGCAAAAAAAAAAAAAAAAAAAAAAAAACCGAGTAATACTAGATGTTTTCTAAAACTTGTGGGAAATGATCAGGCTTAGTAATTTAGAATATTATATCGAAGAAACATAGGGATAAAACAGTAAAAGAGGGCGTAAAATCGAAAACCTAATTTGGAAACCCTAATCCGGGACGTTTGAAGCACGTGCTAAAAAATCGAGTAATAGGCGACATTTTAAGAAATTTTTTTGGGGAATGATTAGGCTTCATGACTTAGAATAGAATTTCGAAGAAAAGGAGTGTATAAAATAGTAAACGATTGCTTAAAATTGGAACCTTATTGCGGGACGTTTGAAGCACGTGCAAAAAAAAAAAAAAAAAAAAAAAAAAAAACCCGAGTAATACTAGATGTTTTTTAAATTTTTTGTGGGAAATGATCAGGCTTAGTAATTTAGAATAGAATGTCGAAGAAACATAGGGTATAAAATAGTAAAAGAGGGCGTAAAATCGAAAACCTAATTTGGAAACTCTAATCCGGGACGTTTGAAGCACGTGCTAAAAAATCGAGTAATAGGCGACATTTTAAGAAATTTTTGTGGGGAATGATTAGGCTTCATGACTTAGAATTGAATTTCGAAAAAAAGGAGTATATAAATTAGTAAACGATTGCCTAAAATCGAAACCTTATTTCGGGACGTTTAAAGCATGTGCAAAAAAAAAAAAAAAAAAAAAAAAACCGAGTAATACTAGATGTTTTCTAAAATTTGTGGGAAATGATCAGGCTTAGTAATTTAGAATATTATATCGAAGAAACATAGGGATAAAACAGTAAAAGAGGGCGTAAAATCGAAAACCTAATTTGGAAACCCTAATCCGGGACGTTTGAAGCACGTGCTAAAAAATCGAGTAATAGGCAACATTTTAAGAAATTTTTTTGGGGAATGATTAGGCTTCATGACTTAGAATAGAATTTCGAAGAAAAGGAGTGTATAAAATAGTAAACGATTGCTTAAAATTGGAACCTTATTGCGGGACGTTTGAAGCACGTGCAAAAAAAAAAAAAAAAAAAAAAAAAACCCGAGTAATACTAGATGTTTTTTAAATTTTTTGTGGGAAATGATCAGGCTTAGTAATTTAGAATAGAATGTCGAAGAAACATAGGGTATAAAATAGTAAAAGAGGGCGTAAAATCGAAAACCTAATTTGGAAACCCTAATCCGGGACGTTTGAAGCACGTGCTAAAAAATCGAGTAATAGGCGACATTTTAAGAAATTTTTGTGGGGAATGATTAGGCTTCATGACTTAGAATTGAATTTCGAAAAAAAGGAGTATATAAAATAGTAAACGATTGCCTAAAATCGAAACCTTATTTCGGGACGTTTGAAGCACGTGCAAAAAAAAAAAAAAAAAAAAAAAACGGAGTAATACTAGATGTTTTCTAAAATTTGTGGGAAATGATCAGGCTTAGTAATTTAGAATATTATATCGAAGAAACATAGGGATAAAACAGTAAAAGAGGGCGTAAAATCGAAAACCTAATTTGGAAACCCTAATCCGGGACGTTTGAAGCACGTGCTAAAAAATCGAGTAATAGGCGACATTTTAAGAAATTTTTTTGGGGAATGATTAGGCTTCATGACTTAGAATAGAATTTCGAAGAAAAGGAGTGTATAAAATAGTAAACGATTGCTTAAAATTGGAACCTTATTGCGGGACGTTTGAAGCACGTGCAAAAAAAAAAAAAAAAAAAAAAAAAAAACCCGAGTAATACTAGATGTTTTTTAAATTTTTTGTGGGAAATGATCAGGCTTAGTAATTTAGAATAGAATGTCGAAGAAACATAGGGTATAAAATAGTAAAAGAGGGCGTAAAATCGAAAACCTAATTTGGAAACTCTAATCCGGGACGTTTGAAGCACGTGCTAAAAAATCGAGTAATAGGCGACATTTTAAGAAATTTTTGTGGGGAATGATTAGGCTTCATGACTTAGAATTGAATTTCGAAAAAAAGGAGTATATAAATTAGTAAACGATTGCCTAAAATCGAAACCTTATTTCGGGACGTTTAAAGCATGTGCAAAAAAAAAAAAAAAAAAAAAAAAACCGAGTAATACTAGATGTTTTCTAAAATTTGTGGGAAATGATCAGGCTTAGTAATTTAGAATATTATATCGAAGAAACATAGGGATAAAACAGTAAAAGAGGGCGTAAAATCGAAAACCTAATTTGGAAACCCTAATCCGGGACGTTTGAAGCACGTGCTAAAAAATCGAGTAATAGGCGACATTTTAAGAAATTTTTTTGGGGAATGATTAGGCTTCATGACTTAGAATAGAATTTCGAAGAAAAGGAGTGTATAAAATAGTAAACGATTGCTTAAAATTGGAACCTTATTGCGGGACGTTTGAAGCACGTGCAAAAAAAAAAAAAAAAAAAAAAAAAACCCGAGTAATACTAGATGTTTTTTAAATTTTTTGTGGGAAATGATCAGGCTTAGTAATTTAGAATAGAATGTCGAAGAAACATAGGGTATAAAATAGTAAAAGAGGGCGTAAAATCGAAAACCTAATTTGGAAACCCTAATCCGGGACGTTTGAAGCACGTGCTAAAAAATCGAGTAATAGGCGACATTTTAAGAAATTTTTGTGGGGAATGATTAGGCTTCATGACTTAGAATTGAATTTCGAAAAAAAGGAGTATATAAAATAGTAAACGATTGCCTAAAATCGAAACCTTATTTCGGGACGTTTGAAGCACGTGCAAAAAAAAAAAAAAAAAAAAAAACGGAGTAATACTAGATGTTTTCTAAAATTTGTGGGAAATGATCAGGCTTAGTAATTTAGAATATTATATCGAAGAAACATAGGGATAAAACAGTAAAAGAGGGCGTAAAATCGAAAACCTAATTTGGAAACCCTAATCCGGGACGTTTGAAGCACGTGCTAAAAAATCGAGTAATAGGCGACATTTTAAGAAATTTTTTTGGGGAATGATTAGGCTTCATGACTTAGAATAGAATTTCGAAGAAAAGGAGTGTATAAAATAGTAAACGATTGCTTAAAATTGGAACCTTATTGCGGGACGTTTGAAGCACGTGCAAAAAAAAAAAAAAAAAAAAAAACCCGAGTAATACTAGATGTTTTTTAAATTTTTTGTGGGAAATGATCAGGCTTAGTAATTTAGAATAGAATGTCGAAGAAACATAGGGTATAAAATAGTAAAAGAGGGCGTAAAATCGAAAACCTAATTTGGAAACCCTAATCCGGGACGTTTGAAGCACGTGCTAAAAAATCGAGTAATAGGCGACATTTTAAGAAATTTTTGTGGGGAATGATTAGGCTTCATGACTTAGAATTGAATTTCGAAAAAAAGGAGTATATAAATTAGTAAACGATTGCCTAAAATCGAAACCTTATTTCGGGACGTTTAAAGCATGTGCAAAAAAAAAAAAAAAAAAAAAACCGAGTAATACTAGATGTTTTCTAAAACTTGTGGGAAATGATCAGGCTTAGTAATTTAGAATATTATATCGAAGAAACATAGGGATAAAACAGTAAAAGAGGGCGTAAAATCGAAAACCTAATTTGGAAACCCTAATCCGGGACGTTTGAAGCACGTGCTAAAAAATCGAGTAATAGGCGACATTTTAAGAAATTTTTTTGGGGAATGATTAGGCTTCATGACTTAGAATAGAATTTCGAAGAAAAGGAGTGTATAAAATAGTAAACGATTGCTTAAAATTGGAACCTTATTGCGGGACGTTTGAAGCACGTGCAAAAAAAAAAAAAAAAAAAAAACCCGAGTAATACTAGATGTTTTTTAAATTTTTTGTGGGAAATGATCAGGCTTAGTAATTTAGAATAGAATGTCGAAGAAACATAGGGTATAAAATAGTAAAAGAGGGCGTAAAATCGAAAACCTAATTTGGAAACCCTAATCCGGGACGTTTGAAGCACGTGCTAAAAAATCGAGTAATAGGCGACATTTTAAGAAATTTTTGTGGGGAATGATTAGGCTTCATGACTTAGAATTGAATTTCGAAAAAAAGGAGTATATAAATTAGTAAACGATTGCCTAAAATCGAAACCTTATTTCGGGACGTTTAAAGCATGTGCAAAAAAAAAAAAAAAAAAAAAAAACCGAGTAATACTAGATGTTTTCTAAAATTTGTGGGAAATGATCAGGCTTAGTAATTTAGAATATTATATCGAAGAAACATAGGGATAAAACAGTAAAAGAGGGCGTAAAATCGAAAACCTAATTTGGAAACCCTAATCCGGGACGTTTGAAGCACGTGCTAAAAAATCGAGTAATAGGCGACATTTTAAGAAATTTTTTTGGGGAATGATTAGGCTTCATGACTTAGAATAGAATTTCGAAGAAAAGGAGTGTATAAAATAGTAAACGATTGCTTAAAATTGGAACCTTATTGCGGGACGTTTGAAGCACGTGCAAAAAAAAAAAAAAAAAAAAAAAAAACCCGAGTAATACTAGATGTTTTTTAAATTTTTTGTGGGAAATGATCAGGCTTAGTAATTTAGAATAGAATGTCGAAGAAACATAGGGTATAAAATAGTAAAAGAGGGCGTAAAATCGAAAACCTAATTTGGAAACCCTAATCCGGGACGTTTGAAGCACGTGCTAAAAAATCGAGTAATAGGCGACATTTTAAGAAATTTTTGTGGGGAATGATTAGGCTTCATGACTTAGAATTGAATTTCGAAAAAAAGGAGTATATAAATTAGTAAACGATTGCCTAAAATCGAAACCTTATTTCGGGACGTTTAAAGCATGTGCAAAAAAAAAAAAAAAAAAAAAAAACCGAGTAATACTAGATGTTTTCTAAAATTTGTGGGAAATGATCAGGCTTAGTAATTTAGAATATTATATCGAAGAAACATAGGGATAAAACAGTAAAAGAGGGCGTAAAATCGAAAACCTAATTTGGAAACCCTAATCCGGGACGTTTGAAGCACGTGCTAAAAAATCGAGTAATAGGCGACATTTTAAGAAATTTTTTTGGGGAATGATTAGGCTTCATGACTTAGAATAGAATTTCGAAGAAAAGGAGTGTATAAAATAGTAAACGATTGCTTAAAATTGGAACCTTATTGCGGGACGTTTGAAGCACGTGCAAAAAAAAAAAAAAAAAAAAAAAAAAAAACCCGAGTAATACTAGATGTTTTTTAAAATTTTTGTGGGAAATGATCAGGCTTAGTAATTTAGAATAGAATGTCGAAGAAACATAGGGTATAAAATAGTAAAAGAGGGCGTAAAATCGAAAACCTAATTTGGAAACCCTAATCCGGGACGTTTGAAGCACGTGCTAAAAAATCGAGTAATAGGCGACATTTTAAGACATTTTTTTGGGGAATGATTATGCTTCATTTCTTAGAATCGAATTTCGAAGAAAAGGAGTGTATAAAATAGTAAACGATTGCTTAAAATCGAAACCTTATTCCGGGACGTTTGAAGCACGTGCAAAAGAAAAAAAAAAAAAAAAAAACCGAGTAGTACTTGATGTTTTTTAAAATTTTTGTGGGAAATGACCAGGCTTAGTAATTTAGAATAGAATGTCGAAGAAACATAGGGTATAAAATAGTAAAAGAGGGCGTAAAATCGAAAACCTAATTTGGAAACCCTAATCCGGGACGTTTGAAGCACGTGCTAAAAAATCGAGTAATAGGCGACATTTTAAGAAATTTTATTGGGGAATGATTAGGCTTCATGACTTGGAATAGAATTTCGAAGAAAAGGAGTGTATAAAATAGTAAACGATTGCTTAAAATCGAAACCTTATTCCGGGACGTTTGAAACACGTGCAAAAAAAATAATAAAAAAAAAACAAGTAACACTAGATGTTTTTAAAAATTTTTTTGGGAAATATACAGGCTTAGTAATTTAGAATAGAATGTCGAAGAAACATAGGGTATAAAACAGTAAAAGAGGGCGTAAAATCGAAAACCTAATTTGGAAACCCTAATCTTGGACGTTTGAAGCACATCTTAAAAAATCGAGTAATAGGCGACTTTTTAAGAAATTTTTGTGGGGAATGATTAGGCATCATAACTTAGAATAGAATTTCGAAGAAAAGGAGTGTATAAAATAGTAAACGATTGCTTAAAATCGAAACCTTATCCCGGGACGTTTGAAGAACGTGAAAAAAAAAAAAAAAAAAAAAACCGAGTAATACTAGATGTTTTTTAAAATTTTTGAGGGACATGATCAGGCTTAGTAATTTAGAATATTATGTCGAAGAAACATAGGGTATAAAACAGTAAAAGATGGCGTAAAATCGAAACCTAATTTGGAAACCGTAATCCGGGACGTTTGAAGCACGTGCGAAAAAATCGAGTAATAGGCGACATTTTAAGTAATTTTAGTGGGGAATGATTAGGCTTCATGACTTAGAATAGAATTTCGAAGAAAAGGAGTGTATAAAATAGTAAACGATTGTTTAAAATTGAAACCTTATTGCGGGACGTTTGAAGCACGTGCAAAAAAAAAAAAAAAAAAAACCCGAGTAATACTAGATGTTTTTTAAAATTTGTGTGGGAAATGATCAGGCTTATTAATTTAGAATAGAATGTCGAAGAAACATAGGGTATAAAACAGTAAAAGTGGGCGTAAAATCGAAAACCTAATTTGGAAATCCTAATCCGGGACGTTTGAAGCACGTTCTAAAAAATCGAGTATTAGGCGACATTTTAAGAAATTTTTATGGGGAATGATTAGGCTTCATGACTTAGAATAGAATTTCGAAGAAAAGGAGTGTATAAAATTAGTAACCGATTGCTTAAAATTGAAACCTTATTCCCGGACGTTTGAAGCACATGCAAAAAAAAAAAAAAAAAAAAAACCGAGTAATACTAGATATTTTTTAAAATTTTTGTGGGAAATGATCAGGCTTAGTAATTTAGAATATTATGTCGAAGAAACATAGGGTATAAAACAGTAAAAGATGGCGTAAAATCGAAACCTAATTTGGAAACCGTAATCCAGTTTTTTGAAACACGTGCTAAAAAATCGATTATAAGGCGACATTTTAAGAAATTTTTGTGGGGAATGATTAGGCTTCATGACTTATAATAGAATTTCGAAGAAAAGGAGTGTATAAAATAGTAAACGATTGCTTAAAATTGAAACCTTATTGCGGATCGTTTGAAGCACGTGCAAAAAAAAAAAAAAAAAAAAAAACCCGAGTACTACTCGATGTTTTTTAAAATTTTTGTGGGAAATGATCAGGCTTATTAATTTAGAATAGAATGTCGAAGAAACATAGGGTATAAAACAGTAAGAGAGGCCGTAAAATCGAAAACCTAATTTTGAAATCCTAATCCGGGACGTTTGAAGCACGTGCTAAAAAATCGAGTATTAGGCGACATTTTAAGAAATTTTTGTGGGGAATGATTAAGCTTCATGACTTAGAATAGAATTTTGAAGAAAAGGAGTGTATAAAATAGTAAACGATTGCTTAAAATTGAAACCTTATTCCGGGACGTTTGAAGCACGTGCAAAAAAAAAAAAAAAAAAAAAAAAAAAAAAAAAAAAAAAAAAAAAACCGAGTAATACTAGATGTTTTTTAAAATTTTTGTTGGAAATGATCAGGCTTAGTAATTTAGAATAGAATGTCGAAGAAACATAGGGTATAAAACAGTTAAAGAGGTCGTAAAATTGAAACCAAATTTGGAAACCCTAATCCAGGACGTTTGAAGCACGTGCTAAAAAATCGATTATAAGGCGACATTTTAAGAAATTTTTGTGGGGAATTTTTAGGCTTCATGACTTCGAAAAGAATTTCGAAGAAAAGGATTGTATAAAATAGTAACCGATTGCTTAAAATTGAAACCTTATTCCGAGATGTTTGAAGCACGTGCAAAAAAAAAAAAAAAAAAAAACCGAGTAATACTAGATGTTTTTTAAAATTTTTGTGGGAAATGATCAGGCTTTTTAATTTAGAATAGAATGTCGAAGAAACATAGGGTATAAAACAGTTAAAGAGGTCGTAAAATCGAAACCAAATTTGGAAACCCTAATCGAGGACGTTTGAAGCACGTGCTAAAAAATCGATTATAAGGCGACATTTTATGAAATTTTTGTGGGGAATGATTAGGCTTCATGACTTAGAATAGAATTTCGAAAAAAAGGAGTGTATAAAATAGTAAACGATTGCTTAAAATCGAAACCTTATTCCGGGACGTTTGAAGCACGTGAAAAAAAAAAAACCGAGTAATACTAGATGTTTTTTAAAATTTTTGTGGGAAATGATCAGGCTTAGTAATTTAGAATAGAATGTCGAAGAAACATAGGGTATAAAACAGTTAAAGAGGTCGTGAAATCGAAACCAAATTTGGAAACCCTAATCCAGGACGTTTGAAGCACGTGCTAAAAAATCGATTATAAGGCGACATTTTAAGAAATTTTTGTGGGGAATTTTTAGGCTTCATTTCTGATAATAGAATTTCGAAGAAAAGGAGTGTATAAAATAGTAACCGATTGCTTAAAATTGAAACCTTATTCCGAGATGTTTGAAGCACGTGCAAAAAAAAAAAAAAAAAAAAAAAACCGAGTAATACTAGATGTTTTTTAAAATTTTTGTGGGAAATGATCAGGCTTTGTAATTTAGAATAGAATGTCGAAGAAACATAGGGTATAAAACAGTTAAAGAGGTCGTAAAATCGAAACCAAATTTGGAAACCCTAATCGAGGACGTTTGAAGCACATGCTAAAAAATCGATTATAAGGCGACATTTTATGAAATTTTTGTGGGGGAATGATTAGGCTTCATGACTTAGAATAGAATTTCGAAAAAAAGGAGTGTATAAAATAGTAAACGATTGCTTAAAATCGAAACCTTATTCCGGGACGTTTGAAGCACGTGAAAAAAAAAAAAAAACCGAGTAATACTAGATGTTTTTTAAAATTTTTGTGGGAAATGATCAGGCTTAGTAATTTAGAATACAATGTCGAAGAAACATAGGGTATAAAACAGTTAAAGAGGTCGTGAAATCGAAACCAAATTTGGAAACCCTAATCCAGGACGTTTGAAGCACGTGCTAAAAAATCGATTATAAGGCGACATTTTAAGAAATTTTTGTGGGGAATTTTTAGGCTTCATTTCTTAGAATAGAATTTCGAAGAAAAGGAGTGTAGAAAATAGTAACCGATTGCTTAAAATTGAAACCTTATTCCGAGACGTTTGAAGCACGTGCTAAAAAAAAAAAAAAAAAACCGAGTAATACTAGATGTTTTTTAAAATTTTTGTGTGAAATGATCAGGCTTATTAATTTAGAATAGAATATCGAAGAAACATAGGGTATAAAACAGTAAAAGAAGGCGTAAAATCGAAAATCGAATTTGGAAACCCTAATCCGGGACGTTTGAAGCACGTGATAAAAAATCGATTATAAGGCGACATTTTAAGAAATTTTTGTGCGAATTGTTTAGGCTTCATGACTTAGAATAGAATTTTGAAAAAAAGGATTGTATAAAATAGTAAACGATTGCTTAAAATCGAAACCTTATTCCGGGACGTTTGAAGCACGTGCAAAAAAAAAAAAAAAAAAAAAAACCGAGTAATACTAGATGTTTTTTAAAATTTTTGTGGGAAATGATCAGGCTCCTTAATTTAGAATAGAATGTCGAAGAAACATAGGGTATAAAACAGTAAAAGAGGGCGTAAAATAGAAAATCGAATTTGGAAACCCTAATCCGGGACGTTTGAAGCACGTGATAAAAAATCGAGTAATAGGCGACATTTTCAGACATTTTTTTGGGGAATGATTAGGCTTCATGACTTAGAATCGAATTTCTAAGAAAAGGAGTGTATAAAATAGTAACCGATTGCTTAAAATTGAAACCTTATTCCGGGACGTTTGAAAAACGTGCAATAAAAAAAAAAAAACCGAGTAATACTAGATGTTTTTTAAAATTTTTTTGGGAAATGATAAGGCTTAGTAATTTAGAATATTATGTTGAAGAAACATAGGGTATAAAAAAGTAAAAGATGGCGTAAAATCGAAACCTAATTTGTTAACCGTAATCCGGGACGTTTGAAGCACGTGCCAAAAAATCGATTATAAGGCGACATTTTAAGAAAATTTTGTGGGAATGATTAGGCTTCATGACTTAGAATAGAATTTCGAAGAAAAGGAGTGTATAAAATAGTAAACGATTGCTTAAAGTCGAAACCTTATTCCGGGACATTTGAAGCACGTGCAAAAAAAAAAAAAAAAAAAAAAAACCGAGTAATCTAGATGTTTTTTTAAATTTTTGTGGGAAATGATAAGGCTTAGTAATTTAGAATAGAATGTCGAAGAAACATAGGGTATAAAACAGTAAAAGAGGGCGTAAAATCGAAAACCTAATTTGGAAACCCTAATCCAGGACGTTTGAAGCACGTGCTAAAACATCGAGTAATCGGCGACATTTTAAGACATTTTTTTGGGGAATGATTATGCTTCATTTCTTTGAATCGAATTTCGAAGAAAAGGAGTGTATAAAATAGTAAACGATTGCTTAAAGTCGAAACCTTATTCCGGGACATTTGAAGCACGTGCAAAAAAAAAAAAAAAAAAAAAAAAAAAAAAACCGAGTAATACTAGATGTTTTTTTAAATTTTTTTGTGAAATGATAAGGCTTAGTAATTTAGAATAGAATGTCGAAGAAACATAAGGTATAAAACAGTAAAAGAGGTCGTAAAATCGAAAACCTAATTTAGAGACCCTAATCCGGGACGTTTCAATTAAGTGATAGAAAACCGAGTAATAGGCGACATTTTAAGACATTTTTTTGGGGAATGATTAGGCATCATTACTTAGAATAGAATTTCGAAGAAAAAGAGTGTATAAAATAGTAAACGATTGATTAAAATCGAAACCTTATTCCGGGACGTTTGAAGCACGTGCAAAAAAAAAAAAAAAAAAAAACCAAGTAATACTAGATTTTTTTTAAAATTTTTGTGGGAAATGATCAGGCTTAGAAATTTAGAATTTTATGTCGAAGAAACATACGGTATAAAACAGTAAAAGAGGGCGTAAAATCGAAACCTAATTTGGAAACCCTAATCCGGGACGTTTGAAGCACGTGCTAAAAAATCGATTATTAGGCGACATTTTAAGAAATTTTTGTAGGGAATGATTAGGCTTCATGACTTAGAATAGAATTTCGAAGAAAAAGAGTGTATAAAATAGTAAACGATTGCTTAAAATTGGAACCTTATTGCGGGACGTTTGAAGCACGTGCAAAAAAAAAAAAAAAAAAAAAAAAAACCCGAGTAATACTAGATGTTTTTTAACATTTTTGTGCGAAATGATCAGGCTTAGTAATTTAGAATATTATGTCGAAGAAACATAGGGTATAAAACAGTAAAAGATGGCATAAAATCGAAAACCTAATTTGGAAATCCTAATCCGGGACGTTTGAAGCACGTGCTAAAAAATCGAGTAATAGGCGACATTTTAAGAAATTTTTGTTGGGAATGATTAGGCTTCATAACTTAGAATAGAATTTCGAAGAAAAGGAGTGTATAAAATAGTAAACGATTGCTTAAAATCGAAACCTTTTTCCGTGACGTTTGAAGCACGTGCAAAAAAAAAAAAAAAAAAAAAAAACCGAGTAATACTAGATGTTTTTTAAAATTTTTGTGGGAAATGATCAGGCTTAGTAATTTAGAATAGAATGTCGAAGAAACATAGGGTATAAAACAGAAAAAAAGGTTGTAAAATCGAAAACCTAATTTGGAAACCGTAATCCGGGACTTTTTAAGCACGTGCTAAAAAATCGAGTAATAGGTGACAATTTAAGACATTTTTTTGGGGAATGATTAGGCTTCATGACTTAGAAACAAATTTCGAAGAAAAGGAGTGTATAAAATAGTAACCGATTGGTTAAAATTGAAACCTTATTCCGGGACGTTTGAAGCACGTGCAAAAAAAAAAAAAAAAAAAAAAAAAAAAAAACGATTAATACTAGATGTTTTTTAAAATTTTTGTGGGAAATGATCAGGCGTAGTAATTTAGAATATTATGTCGAAGAAACATAGGGTATAAAACAGTAAAAGATGGCGTAAAATCGAAACCTAATTTGGAAACCGTAATCCGGGACGTTTGAAACACGTGCTAAAAAATCGATTATAAGGCGACATTTTAAGAAATTTTTGTGGGGAATGATTAGGCTTCATTACTTAGAATAGAATTTCGAAGAAAAGGAGTGTATAAAATAGTAAACGATTGCTTAAAATTGAAACCTTATTGCGGGACAGTTGAAGCACGTGAAAAAAAAAAAAATCGAGTAATACTAGATGTTTTTTAAAATTTTTGTGGGAAATGATCAGGCTTAGTAATTTAGAATAGAATGTCGAAGAAACATAGGGTATAAAACAGAAAAAGAGGTCGTAAAATCGAAAACATAATTTGGAAACCCTAATCCGGGACGTTTGAAGCACTTGATAAATAAATCGAGTAATAGGCGACATTCTAAGAAATTTTTGTGGGGAATGATTAGGCTTCATGACTTAGAATAGAATTTCGAAAAAAAGGAGTGTATAAAATAGTAAACGATTGCTTAAAATCGAAACCTTATTCCGGGACGTTTGAAGCACGTGAAAAAAAAAAAACCGAGTAATACTAGATGTTTTTTAAAATTTTTGTGGGAAATGATCAGGCTTAGTAATTTAGAATAGAATGTCGAAGAAACATAGGGTATAAAACAGTTAAAGAGGTCGTGAAATCGAAACCAAATTTGGAAACCCTAATCCAGGACGTTTGAAGCACGTGCTAAAAAATCGATTATAAGGCGACATTTTAAGAAATTTTTGTGGGGAATTTTTAGGCTTCATTTCTGATAATAGAATTTCGAAGAAAAGGAGTGTATAAAATAGTAACCGATTGCTTAAAATTGAAACCTTATTCCGAGATGTTTGAAGCACGTGCAAAAAAAAAAAAAAAAAAAAAAAACCGAGTAATACTAGATGTTTTTTAAAATTTTTGTGGGAAATGATCAGGCTTTGTAATTTAGAATAGAATGTCGAAGAAACATAGGGTATAAAACAGTTAAAGAGGTCGTAAAATCGAAACCAAATTTGGAAACCCTAATCGAGGACGTTTGAAGCACATGCTAAAAAATCGATTATAAGGCGACATTTTATGAAATTTTTGTGGGGGAATGATTAGGCTTCATGACTTAGAATAGAATTTCGAAAAAAAGGAGTGTATAAAATAGTAAACGATTGCTTAAAATCGAAACCTTATTCCGGGACGTTTGAAGCACGTGAAAAAAAAAAAAAAACCGAGTAATACTAGATGTTTTTTAAAATTTTTGTGGGAAATGATCAGGCTTAGTAATTTAGAATACAATGTCGAAGAAACATAGGGTATAAAACAGTTAAAGAGGTCGTGAAATCGAAACCAAATTTGGAAACCCTAATCCAGGACGTTTGAAGCACGTGCTAAAAAATCGATTATAAGGCGACATTTTAAGAAATTTTTGTGGGGAATTTTTAGGCTTCATTTCTTAGAATAGAATTTCGAAGAAAAGGAGTGTATAAAATAGTAAACGATTGCTTAAAATGGAAACCTTATTCCGGTACGTTTGAAGCACGTGCAAAAAAAAAGAAAAAAAACCGAGTAATACTAGATGTTTTTTAAAATTTTTGTGGGAAATGATCAGGCGTAGTAATTTAGAATATTATGTCGAAGAAACATAGGGTATAAAACAGTAAAAGATGGCGTAAAATCGAAACCTAATTTGGAAACCGTAATCCGGGACGTTTGAAACACGTGCTAAAAAATCGATTATAAGGCGACATTTTAAGAAATTTTTGTGGGGAATGATTAGGCTTCATTACTTAGAATAGAATTTCGAAGAAAAGGAGTGTATAAAATAGTAAACGATTGCTTAAAATTGAAACCTTATTGCGGGACAGTTGAAGCACGTGAAAAAAAAAAAAATCGAGTAATACTAGATGTTTTTTAAAATTTTTGTGGGAAATGATCAGGCTTAGTAATTTAGAATAGAATGTCGAAGAAACATAGGGTATAAAACAGAAAAAGAGGTCGTAAAATCGAAAACATAATTTGGAAACCCTAATCCGGGACGTTTGAAGCACTTGATAAATAAATCGAGTAATAGGCGACATTCTAAGAAATTTTTGTGGGGAATGATTAGGCTTCATGACTTAGAATAGAATTTCGAAAAAAAGGAGTGTATAAAATAGTAAACGATTGCTTAAAATCGAAACCTTATTCCGGGACGTTTGAAGCACGTGAAAAAAAAAAAACCGAGTAATACTAGATGTTTTTTAAAATTTTTGTGGGAAATGATCAGGCTTAGTAATTTAGAATAGAATGTCGAAGAAACATAGGGTATAAAACAGTTAAAGAGGTCGTGAAATCGAAACCAAATTTGGAAACCCTAATCCAGGACGTTTGAAGCACGTGCTAAAAAATCGATTATAAGGCGACATTTTAAGAAATTTTTGTGGGGAATTTTTAGGCTTCATTTCTGATAATAGAATTTCGAAGAAAAGGAGTGTATAAAATAGTAACCGATTGCTTAAAATTGAAACCTTATTCCGAGATGTTTGAAGCACGTGCAAAAAAAAAAAAAAAAAAAAAAAAACCGAGTAATACTAGATGTTTTTTAAAATTTTTGTGGGAAATGATCAGGCTTTGTAATTTAGAATAGAATGTCGAAGAAACATAGGGTATAAAACAGTTAAAGAGGTCGTAAAATCGAAACCAAATTTGGAAACCCTAATCGAGGACGTTTGAAGCACATGCTAAAAAATCGATTATAAGGCGACATTTTATGAAATTTTTGTGGGGGAATGATTAGGCTTCATGACTTAGAATAGAATTTCGAAAAAAAGGAGTGTATAAAATAGTAAACGATTGCTTAAAATCGAAACCTTATTCCGGGACGTTTGAAGCACGTGAAAAAAAAAAAAAAACCGAGTAATACTAGATGTTTTTTAAAATTTTTGTGGGAAATGATCAGGCTTAGTAATTTAGAATACAATGTCGAAGAAACATAGGGTATAAAACAGTTAAAGAGGTCGTGAAATCGAAACCAAATTTGGAAACCCTAATCCAGGACGTTTGAAGCACGTGCTAAAAAATCGATTATAAGGCGACATTTTAAGAAATTTTTGTGGGGAATTTTTAGGCTTCATTTCTTAGAATAGAATTTCGAAGAAAAGGAGTGTATAAAATAGTAAACGATTGCTTAAAATGGAAACCTTATTCCGGTACGTTTGAAGCACGTGCAAAAAAAAAGAAAAAAAACCGAGTAATACTAGATGTTTTTTAAAATTTTTGTGGGAAATGATCAGGCGTAGTAATTTAGAATATTATGTCGAAGAAACATAGGGTATAAAACAGTAAAAGATGGCGTAAAATCGAAACCTAATTTGGAAACCGTAATCCGGGACGTTTGAAACACGTGCTAAAAAATCGATTATAAGGCGACATTTTAAGAAATTTTTGTGGGGAATGATTAGGCTTCATTACTTAGAATAGAATTTCGAAGAAAAGGAGTGTATAAAATAGTAAACGATTGCTTAAAATTGAAACCTTATTGCGGGACAGTTGAAGCACGTGAAAAAAAAAAAAATCGAGTAATACTAGATGTTTTTTAAAATTTTTGTGGGAAATGATCAGGCTTAGTAATTTAGAATAGAATGTCGAAGAAACATAGGGTATAAAACAGAAAAAGAGGTCGTAAAATCGAAAACATAATTTGGAAACCCTAATCCGGGACGTTTGAAGCACTTGATAAATAAATCGAGTAATAGGCGACATTCTAAGAAATTTTTGTGGGGAATGATTAGGCTTCATGACTTAGAATAGAATTTCGAAGAAAAGGAGTGTATAAAATAGTAAACGATTGATTAAAATCGAAACCTTATTCCGGGACGTTTGAAGCACGTGCAAAAAAAAAAAAAAAAAAAAAAAAAAAAACCAAGTAATACTTAATGTTTTTTAAAATTTTTGTGGGAAATGATCAGGCTTAGTAATTTAGAATAGAATGTCGAAGAAACATAGGGTATAAAACAGTAAAAGAGGTCGTAAAATCGAAAACCTAATTTGGAAACCCTAATCCGGGACGTTTGAAGCACGTGATAAAAAATCGAGTAATAGGGGACATTTTAAGATATTTTTTTGGGGAATGATTAGGCTTCATGACTTAGAATCGAATTTCTAAGAAAAGGAGTGTATAAAATAGTAAACGATTGATTAAAATTGAAACCTTATTGCGGAAGCACGTACAAAAAAAAAAAAAAAAAAAAACCGAGTAATACTAGATGTATTTTAAAATTTTTGTGGGAAATGATCAGGCTTAGTAATTTAGAATAGAATGTCGAAGAAACATAGGGTATAAAACAGTAAAAGAGGTTGTAAAATCGAAAACATAATTTGGAAACCCTAATCCGGGACGTTTGAAGCACTTGATAAAAAATCGAGTAATAGGCGACATTCTAAGAAATTTTTGTGGGGAATGATTAGGCTTCATGACTTAGAATAGAATTTCGAAAAAAAGGAGTGTATAAAATAGTAAACGATTGATTAAAATCGAAACCTTATTCCGGGACGTTTGAAGCACGTGATAAAAAATCGAGTAATAGGGGACATTTTAAGATATTTTTTTGGGGAATGATTAGGCTTCATGACTTAGAATCGAATTTCTAAGAAAAGGAGTGTATAAAATAGTAAACGATTGATTAAAATTGAAACCTTATTGCGGAAGCACGTACAAAAAAAAAAAAAAAAAAAAAAACCGAGTAATACTAGATGTATTTTAAAATTTTTGTGGGAAATGATCAGGCTTAGTAATTTAGAATAGAATGTCGAAGAAACATAGGGTATAAAACAGTAAAAGAGGTCGTAAAATCGAAAACATAATTTGGAAACCCTAATCCGGGACGTTTGAAGCACTTGATAAAAAATCGAGTAATAGGCGACATTCTAAGAAATTTTTGTGGGGAATGATTAGGCTTCATGACTTAGAATAGAATTTCGAAAAAAAGGAGTCTATAAAATAGTAAACGATTGATTAAAATCGAAACCTTATTCCGGGACGTTTGAAGCACGTGCAAAAAAAAAAAAAAAAAAAAAACCAAGTAATACTTAATGTTTTTTAAAATTTTTGTGGGAAATGATCAGGCTTAGTAATTTAGAATATTATGTCGAAGAAACATAGGGTATAAAACAGTAAAAGATGGCGTAAAATCGAACCTAATTTGGAAACCGTAATCCGGGACGTTTGAAGCACGTACTAAAAAATCGATTATAAGGCGACATTTTAAGAAATTTTTGTGGGGAATGATTAGGCTTCATGACTAATAATAGAATTTCGAAGAAAATGAGTGTATAAAATAGTAAACGATTGCTTAAAATTGAAACCTTATTCCGGGACGTTTGAAGCAAGTACAAAAAAAAAAAAAAAAAAAAAAAAAAAAAAAAACCGAGTAATACTAGATGTTTTTTAAAATTTTTGTGGGAAATGATCAGGCTTAGTAATTTAGAATAGAATGTCGAAGAAACATAGAGTAAAAAACAGAAAAAAAGGTCGTAAAATCGAAAACCTAATTTGGAAACCGTAATCCGGGACTTTTGAAGCACGTGCTAAAAAATCGAGTAATAGGTGACAATTTAAGACATTTTTTTGGGGAATGATTAGGCTTCATGACTTAGAATCAAATTTCGAAGAAAAGGAGTGTATAAAATAGTAAACGATTGCTTAAAATCGAAACCTTATTCCGGGACATTTGAAGCACGTGAAAAAAAAAAAAAAAAAAAAAAAAAAAAAAAAAAAAAAAAAAAACTGAGTAATACTAGATATTTTTTAAAATTTTTGTGGGAAATGATCAGGCTTAGTAATTTAGTATATTATGTCGAAGAAACATAGGGTATAAAAGAGTAAAAGAGGGCGTAAAATCGAAACCTAATTTGGAAACCGTAATCCGGGACATTTGAAACACGTGCTAAAAAATCGATTATTAAGCGACATTTTAAGAAATTTTTGTAGGGAATGATTAGGCTTCATGACTTAGAATAGAATTTCGAAGAAAAGGAGTGTATAAAATAGTAAACGATTGCTTAAAATTGAAATCTTATTGCGGGACAGTTGAAGCACGTGAAAAAAAAAAAAAAATCGAGTAATACTAGATGTTTTTTAAAATTTTTGTGGGAAATGATCAGGCTTAGTAATTTAGAATAGAATGTCGAAGAAACATAGGGTATAAAACAGTAAAAGAGGGCGTAAAATCGAAAACCGAATTTGGAAATCTTAATCTGGGACGTTTGAAGCACGTGCTAAAAAATCGGGTAATAGGCGACATTCTAAGAAAATTTTGTGGGGAATGATTAGGTTTCATGACTTAGAATAGAATTTCGAAGAAAAGAAGTGTATAAAATAGTAAACGATTGCTTAAAATTGAAACCTTATTCCGGGACGTTTGAAGCACGTGCAAAAAAAAAAAAAAAAAAAAAAAAAAAAAAAACCAAGTAATACTTGATGTTTTTTAAAATTTTTGTGGGAAATGATCAGGCTTAGTAATTTAGAATATTATGTCGAAGAAACATAGGGTATAAAACAGTAAAAGATGGCGTAAAATCGAACCTAATTTGGAAACCGTAATCCGGGACGTTTGAAGCACGTGCTAAAAAATCGATTATAAGGCGACATTTTAAGAAATTTTTGTGGGGAATGATTAGCCTTCATGACTAATAATAGAATTTCGAAGAAAATGAGTGTATAAAATAGTAAACGATTGCTTAAAATTGAAACCTTATTCCGGTACGTTTGAAGCAAGTGCAAAAAAAAAAAAAAAAAAAAAAAAAAAAAAAACCGAGTAATACTAGATGTTTTTTAAAATTTTTGTGGGAAATGATCAGGCTTAGTAATTTCGAATAGAATGTCGAAGAAACATAGGGTATAAAACAGTAAAAGATGGCGTAAAATCGAAACCTAATTTGGAAACCGTAATCCAAGACGTTTGAAGCAAGTGCTAGAAAATCGATTATAAGGCGACATTTTAAGAAATTTTTGTGGGGAATGATGAGTGTAACGACCCTAAATTTCCACATATCTAGCGTCGCCACTAACGTCTCGTGCTCATCTGTAATGCAGAATAAAAATCTAAGCATGTTCATCTTTATTAGCGGAAAAATTTAAAAGTTCAGAATACATTAAAACATTGGAAAACACTGTCGGGCTTACGTGTTTCAAACATCGTGCTGGAGTTCAAAACGATAAAATAAAACGATTACAAATTAATTAATATAAATGAATGAAATGCAAACGCCCTATCCTAACCAAGACTAGGAATTAAATATGCAACTATCCTATGCACGCGCCACAGTCTCTGATCACGATGCCACCGTCAACCGTACATGGGAGCCTTGCCTTTACCTGAAAAACAATATGGCACACGGCCTGAGTATTTCGAAGAAATACTCAGTAAGTGACCCCACTATAGGGGCCATGCTAATGCAAACACATGCAAACATGAATAGGGACCTATCTCTAATCATCTTAGGGGTGGCCTCCAGTCTCGGAAAAATTGGATGTGTAGTACTTCCCTACACACGACTCACACGTGCGAGTGTGAGTCCGCAGGGTGCTCGCACACCCCCTGGACCCTCTAGTCAAGCTAATCTGTAGCGACGTCCGGAGGTCAGCGGAACCCCATAGTGTCATGCGCCTCATGAACACCCTCATCTGTGTGCTTTCGCACCTGTGCGCATTCGCGCTCATCATAAGGTGCGCGTCCGCACTCATCGTCTCTAGGGGAAGTAGCCCTATGCTTATGAACATACAAAATGCATGAGGTCCCTCTAAATCCATCGTAATGTCTCTTCTGACACAACCCTCTAGTCTCATCTCTTTGTTACTCTAGGTAACGCATATCGTGGATATTTATATTAATATCATTTTCATGCTCTTAGGGTTGTGTCCTATGTCGATCTAACGACATGATGCAATATGACACTCATCATCATCTAGCATGCTCAATATGGAAAACATCATCATATTAAGGTAAAATCATGCAATCATCATGCTCATCATAATGCCACAACGTGCGTCAAACATATTAAGCGTCACTCAACCAAATATGTATAAACTGGCACATATCATCAAGCATCATACAATTTATTTAGCCTATCCTATAGTAAGGCCACTTACTTGGTTGGCCTCGGCCGAAGTACTCCCTAAATAGCTAAACGTAAGCTCCCGTTCCGTGAGAGCTGCTTCCTACTTCGCTGGGTTTGTTTCCTATCACGCCGTTCACCACTTTCCGTTAGTATTTCACAATTAATTTACCTATAATTTAATAAATGTGAAATACGGCTCTAAAACGGCCTCAGATACCTTAATCGGGGCCGAAAACAGATCCGGGAGGGTCGAAACAGTGGAAACCAGGCTGAAAACAGATGAGCCGAGCCGAACAGCCGCTGGAGCCGCCGGAGGAGCCGCCGGAGCGTCACCGGAGGGAGCCCGAGCCGTTTGCGCCGAGCCGAGCTAAGGACTGCCGCGCCGCTGTGTGACACGTGGCAGCAGCAGAGAAAGCCACGTCGGGCGGTAGTGTCGGGTCGAAGCGCGGGTCGGAGTCTGGTTCGGGTCGTGGTTCGAGTCGCGGGCTGTGGAAGGCTACTGGGCCAAGGCTAAACGTTGGGCCTCGGCTTACTGGGCTGGGCCGCAAGTGTTTGGTTTGCAGGCCGGCTCAATTGGACCGTGGGTCTAGTCTGGGTTGGTTCAACTGAACCGTAGCTTCTGGGCCGGTTTGAGGTTTGGGCCGCTGTAGTTGGGCTGGGCCGAAGGCAGAGGCCAAGGGAGGAACGGGCTGGCTCTCCCGGGTTCTGGGTTCGGGTTGACCCGGATCCGTGGATCTCGTCTTCCTTACCCGACTTCGGCCGATTTTCCGGCGAGCTTTCTCTCTCCTTCCCGTGGCGTTTCCGTTGCCGATTTCGGTCCTCTTCCTTCCCTTTTCCTCTTTGTTCGTCGTTCTTCTTTCCTTTTTGGGAGTTTTGCGGCCTAAAAGCTCCTAAAAGCCATAGATATAAGAATCGATTAAGAAACCTAACTTTCCGACCTCGGTTACCGACGACGACGCTTACGAAATAACACAAAACGCACCCTCAGTTAATGTGCTTTCGTTAGGGATCTCTCTTACGGTAGTAACAGGTCGTTTGGTGTCGGTTTAAGGGTGGTTTCAGGGCTCGTCGGAGAAACTGGACACTCGCCGACGTTTGTCCGAACTCTCTCTCTCTCTCGAAATTTTCTCTCTTTTCTCCCTTTGCAGGCGTTCTGAAGATGCTGTGCTAAGGGTGGGCGTGCTGTGGCCGTTGTTTCGCGTGGGTTCCGCGAAACTCGGCGGTCGCCGGAAAACTCGCGGGTTTTCCGGCGACTGAGTTTCTTTTTTTTTTTTTTTTTCGTTTTCATTTATTTATTTATTTATTATTAATATATATATATATATATACATATATTTTTTTTTTCTTTCTTTCCCGGGTCGTTACATTATCTACCCCTAAAAAGAACTTTCGTCTTCGAAAGTCTCAAACTCTTGTACCAACTCGGGGTATTTCTCTCTTATCTCGTCCTCACACTCCCACGTGGCTTCCTCACTGTGGTGATTCCGCCACAGTACCTTAACAAACGCAATACTCCTGTTGCGTAAGGTTTTTACCTCTCTAGCTAAGATTCTTACTGGTTTTTCCTCGTAGCTCAGATCTTCATTGAATTGGAGTGGTTCGTAGTCTATTACGTGGATAGGATCCGTAATGTACTTCCTCAGCATCGACACATGAAATACATCATGTACTCCTGAGAGGGCTAGAGGTAAGGCTAACTTATACGCTACCGGACCAACTCGCTCTAGGATCTCGAATGGTCCAATGAATTTAGGACTTAACTTGCCCTTATGTCCGAATCTTAACACACCTTTCATAGGTGCCACCTTGAGGAATACTGGGTCCCCCACCTCAAACGCCAGGCTTTTACGCCTTACATCGGCGTAGCTTTTCTGTCTACTTTGAGCGGTACGCATCCTCGCTCGAATTTTCTGGACAGCCTCATTGGTGAGTCGAACCAACTCGGGTCCTACTAATTCTTTCTCTCCTACCTCGTCCCAACACAGTGGGGACCTACACCGTTTCCCGTACAGGGCCTCAAACGGTGCCATTCCAATAGTTGCTTGGAAACTGTTGTTATACGAGAATTCCATTAGGTGTAGTTTGGAATCCCAACTTTCCTTAAAATCTAGTACGCAAGCGCGTAGCATGTCCTCTAGAATTTGGTTTAAACGCTCCGTTTGTCCATCTATTTGGGGGTGAAAAGCGGTACTAAAGTCGAGGCAGGTACCCAGTGCTTTTTGAAGTCCGCGCCAAAACGCTGACGTAAAGCGTGGATCCCGATCCGACACTATAGACTGGGACTCCATGTAGTCTTACTATTTCTTTCACGTACAGTTGTGCCCAATTGTCAACTGTATATGTAACCTTCCCAGGTAGAAAGTGTGCCGACTTGGTCAACCTATCGACAACTACCCAGATCACTGTATAGCCCTTAGGCGTTTTGGGTAAACCTACTATGAAGTCCATCGCTATGTTTTCCCACTTCCACTCCGGTATGCTTAGGGGCTGCAACAACCCCGCCGTCTTTTGTCTTGGAGCTTTCACTTGTTGACAAACTAAGCACTTGCTCACAAACCCGGCCACATCCCTCTTCATACTCTTCCACCAAAAGTGTTGTTTTAAATCTTGGTACATCTTAGTACCTCCTGGATGCATCGCAAATGGTGAGTTGTGAGCTTCCATCAGTATTTCCTTCCTTAAATCTTCTATTGCTGGAACACATAAGCGTCCCTGATACAATAGTCCTTCATCTGATGACTTCGAGAATCCATCTACTGGACTTTCGTCTAGCTGTCCTAGGACTTTCTGTAGGTTAGGATCCTCTCGTTGGGAGGCAATAATTCTCTGCCTAAGCGTAGGTTGTACCGTGAGTCGGGCCAGCTGTGCTATGACTCCCTCGGTCGCTACAGCTATGTTGGCTCGCTCGAACTCTCTTTGTACCCTTACTTCCCTCGTAATGAGGGCCGACGAGTGGACCGTCTTCCTACTCAAGGCATCTGCAACCACATTTGCTTTCCCAGGGTGGTACTGGATATCTACGTCATAATCCTTCACCAATTCTAACCACCTTCTCTGCCTCATGTTTAACTCTTTCTGGGTGAAGAAGTATTTCAAACTTTTGTGGTCGGTAAAAATTTGGGTTTCTCGCCATACAGGTAATGTCGCCAGATTTTCAGCGCGAACACCACAGCGGCCAACTCTAGGTCATGGGTAGGGTAGTTCTGTTCATATTCTTTAAGTTGACGAGATGCGTATGCGACAACCTTGCCGTGTTGCATTAACACACATCCCAGTCCTTTCATGGAGGCATCACTATAGATCACATATCCTTCTGAGCTCTCGGGTACTATAAGTACCGGGGCGGTTACCAATCTCTCTTTTAGGTTCTGGAGCTTGCCTCACAAGCATTATCCCATCTAAATGGCACCCCTTTTTTTGTTAACTTTGTTAAAGGCGAGGATATTTTAGCGAAGTCCTGCACGAACCTTCGATAATATCCTGCCAATCCTAGGAAACTCCTTACTTCCGTTACCGTAGTTGGGCGTTCCCACTTTGTGATCACTTCGACCTTGGTGGGATCTACAGATATTCCGTCCTTTGACACCACGTGTCCAAGGAAGGAGACTTGTCGTAACCAAAATTCGCATTTGGAGAACTTGGCGTACAACTTGTGCTCTCTTAGGGTGGTTAGGACTTTTCGGAGGTGTTCCTCGTGCTCTAGGTCGGTTCTCGAGTATATGAGAATGTCGTCAATGAACACAATCACAAACATGTCTAGGCATTCTTTGAATACCCGGTTCATTAACTTCATAAATACAGCTGGGGCATTGGTGAGGCCAAGGGAGGAACGGGCTGGCTCTCCCGGGTTCTGGGTTTGGGTTGACCCGGATCCATGGATCTCGTCTTCCTTACCCGACTTCGGCCGATTTTCCGGCGAGCTTTCTCTCTCCTTCCCGCGGCGTTTCCGTTGCCGATTTCGGTCCTCTTCCTTCCCTTTTCCTCTTTGTTCGTCGTTCTTCTTTCCTTTTTGGGAGTTTTGCGGCCTAAAAGCTCCTAAAAGCCATAGATCTAAGAATCGATTAAGAAACCTAACTTTCCGACCTCGGTTACCGACGACGACGCTTACGAAATAACACAAAACGCACCCTCAGTTAATGTGCTTTCGTTAGGGATCTCTCTTACGGTAGTAATAGGTCGTTTGGTGTCGGTTTAAGGGTGGTTTCAGGGCTCGTCGGAGAAACTGGACACTCGCCGACGTTTGTCCGAACTCTCTCTCTCTCGAAATTTTCTCTCTTTTCTCCCTTTGCAGGTGTTCTGAAGATGCTGGGCTAAGGGTGGGCGTGCTGTGGCCGTTGTTTCGCGTGGGTTCCGCGAAACTCGGCGGTCGCCGGAAAACTCGCGGGTTTTCCGGCGACTGAGTTTCTTTGTTTTTTTTTTTTTTTCGTTTTCATTTATTTATTTATTTATTATTAATATATATATATATATATATATATATATATATATATATATATATATATATACATATATTTTTTTTTCTTTCTTTCCCGGGTCGTTACAATGAGGCTTCATGACTAATAATAGAATTTCGAAGAAAATGAGTGTATAAAATAGTAAACGATTGCTTAGAATTGAAACCTTATTCCGGGACGTTTGAAGCACGTCCAAAAAAAAAAAAAAAAAAACGAGTAATACTAGATGTATTTTAAAATTTTTGTGGGAAATGATCAGGCTTAGTAATTTAGAATAGAATGTCGAAGAAACATAGGGTATAAAACAGTAAAAGAGGTCGTAAAATCGAAAACATAATTTGGAAACCCTAATCCGGGACGTTCGAAGCATGTGATAAAAAATCGAGTAATAGGCGACATTCTAAGAAATTTTTGTGGGGAATGATTAGGCTTCATGACTTAGAATAGAATTTCGAAAAAAAGGAGTGTATAAAATAGTAAACGATTGATTAAAATCGAAACCTTATTCCGGGACGTTTGAAGCACGTGCAAAAAAAAAAAAAAAAAAAAAAAACCAAGTAATACTTGATGTTTTTTAAAATTTTTGTGGGAAATGATCAGGCTTAGTAATTTAGAATATTATGTCGAAGAAACATAGGGTATAAAAGAGTAAAAGATGGCGTAAAATCGAAACCTAATTTGGAAACCCTAATCCGGGACGTTTGAAGCACGTGCTAAAAAATCGATTATAAGGCGACATTTTAAGAAATTTTTGTAGGGAATGATTAGGCTTCATGACTTAGAATAGAATTTCGAAGAAAAGGAGTGTATAAAATAGTAAACGATTGAATAAAATCGAAACCTTATTCCGGGACGTTTGAAGCACGTGCAAAAAAAAAAAAAAAAAAAAAAAATCGAGTAATACTAGATGTTTTTTAAAATTTTTGTGGGAAATGATCAGGCTTAGTAATTTAGAATATTATGTCGAAGAAACATAGGGTATAAAACAGTAAAAGAGGGCGTAAAATCGAAACCTAATTTGGAAACCCTAATCCGGGACGTTTGAAGCACGTGCTAAAAAATCGATTATTAGGCGACATTTTAAGAAATTTTTGTAAGGAATGATGAGGCTTCATCACATATTAGAATTTCGAAGAAAAGGAGTGTATAAAATAGTAAACGATTGCTTAAAATTGAAACCTTATTCCGGGACGTTTGAAGCACGTGCAAAAAAAAAAAAATAAAAAATAAAAACCAAGTAATACTAGATGTTTTTTAAAATTTTTGTGGGAAATGATCAGGCTTAGTAATTTAGAAAAGAATGCCGAAGAAACATAGGGTATAAAACAGTAAAAGAGGTCGTAAAATCGAAAACATAATTTGGAAACCCTAATCCGGGAAGTTTGAAGCACGTGATAAAAAATCGAGTAATAGGCGACATTCTAAGAAATTTTTGTGAAGAATGATTAGGCTTCATGACTTAGAATAGAATTTCGAAAAAAAGGAGTGTATAAAATAGTAAACGATTGAATAAAATCGAAACCTTATTCCGGGACGTTTGAAGCACGTGCAAAAAAAAAAAAAAAAAAAAAAAATCGAGTAATACTAGATGTTTTTTAAAATTTTTGTGGGAAATGATCAGGCTTAGTAATTTAGAATATTATGTCGAAGAAACATAGGGTATAAAACAGTAAAAGAGGGCGTAAAATCGAAACCTAATTTGGAAACCCTAATCCGGGACGTTTGAAGCACGTGCTAAAAAATCGATTATTAGGCGACATTTTAAGAAAGTTTTGTAGGGAATGATTAGGCTTCTTGACTTAGAATAGAATTTCGAAGAAAAGGAGTGCATAAAATAGTAAACGATTGCTTAAAATTGACACCTTATTGCGGGACATTTAAAGCACGTGAAAAAAAAAAAAAAAACGAGTAATACTAGATGTTTTTTTAATTTTTTTTGGGAAATGATCAGGCTTATTAATTTAGAATAGAATGTCGAAGAAACATAGGGTATAAAACAGTAAAAGAGGGCGTAAAATCGAAAACCGAATTTGGAAACCCTAATCCGGGACGTTTGAAGCACGTGCTAAAAAATCGATTATAAGGCGACATTTTAAGAAATTTTTGTAGGGAATGATTAGGCTTCATGACTTAGAATAGAATTTCGAAAAAAAGGAGTGTATAAAATAGTAAACGATTGATTAAAATCGAAACCTTATTCCGGGACGTTTGAAGCACGTGCAAAAAAAAAAAAAAAAAAAAAAAACCAAGTAATACTTGATGTTTTTTAAAATTTTTGTGGGAAATGATCAGGCTTAGTAATTTAGAATATTATGTCGAAGAAACATAGGGTATAAAAGAGTAAAAGATGGCGTAAAATCGAAACCTAATTTGGAAACCCTAATCCGGGACGTTTGAAGCACGTGCTAAAAAATCGATTATAAGGCGACATTTTAAGAAATTTTTGTTGGCAATGATTAGGCTTCATGACTTAAAATAGAATTTCGAAGAAAAGGAGTGTATAAAATAGTAAACGATTTCTTAAAATTGGAACCTTATTCCGGGACGTTTGAAGCACGTGCAAAAAAAAAAAAAAAAAAAAAAAAAAAAAACCGAGTAATACTAGATGTTTTTTAAAATTTTTGTGGGAAATGATCAGGCTTAGTAATTTAGAATATTATGTCGAAGAAACATAGGGTATAAAACAGTAAAAGATGGCATAAAATCGAAACCCTAATCCGGGACGTTTGAAGCACGTGCTAAAAAATCGAGTAATAGGCGACATTTTAAGAAATTTTTGTGGGGAATGAATAGGCTTCATGACTTAGAATAGAATTTCGAAGAAAAGGAGTATATAAAATAGTAAACGATTGCATAAAATCGAAACCTTATTCTGGGACGTTTGAAGCACGTGCAAAAAAAAAAAAAAAAAAAAAAACGACTAGTACTAGATGTTTTTTAAAATTTTTGTGGGAAATGACCAGGCTTAGTAATTTAGAATATTATGTCGAAGAAACATAGGGTATAAAACAATAAAAGATAGCGTAAAATCGAAACCTAATTTGGAAACCTTAATCCAAGACCTTTGAAGCACTTGCTAAAAATCGATTATTAGGCGATATTTTAAGGAATTTTTGTGAGGAATGATTAGGCTTCATGACTTAGAATAGAATTTCGAAGAAATGGAATGTATAAAATAGTAAACGATTGCTTAAAATTGAAATCTTTTTCCGGGATGTATGAAGCACGTCCAAAAAAAAAAAAAAAAAAAAAATCGAGTAATACTAGATATTTTTTAAAATTTTTGTGGGAAATGATTAGGCTTAGTAATTTAGAATAGAATGTCGAAGAAACATAGGGTATAAAAGAGTAAAAGAGGTCGTAAAATCGAAAACCTAATTTGGAAACCCTAATCCGGGACGTTTGAAGCATGTGATAAAAAATCGATCATAAGGCGACATTTTAAGAAATTTTTTTAGGGGAATGATTAGGCTTCATGACTTAGAATAGAATTATGAAGAAAAGGAGTGTATAAAATAGTAATCGATTGCTTAAAATTGAAACCTTATTCCGGGACGTTTGAAGCACGTGCAAAAAAAAAAAAAAAACCGAGTAATACTAGATGTTTTTAAAAAATTTTGTGGGAAATGATCAGGCTTAGTAATTTAGAATATTATGTCGAAGAAACATAGGGTATAAAATAGTAAAAGATGGCGTAAAATCGAAACCTAATTTGGAAACCAGAATCCAAGACGTTTGAAGCAAGTGTTAAAAAATCGATTATAAGGCGACATTTTAAGAAATTTTTGTGGGGAATGATGAGGCTTCATGACTAATAATAGAATTTCGAAGAAAATGAGTGTATAAAATAGTAAACGATTGCTTAGAATTGAAACCTTATTCCGGGACGTTTGAAGCACGTCCAAAAAAAAAAAAAAAAAAAAAAAAACGAGTAATACTAGATGTATTTTAAAATTTTTGTGGGAAATGATCAGGCTTAGTAATTTAGAATAGAATGTCGAAGAAACATAGGGTATAAAACAGTAAAAGAGGTCGTAAAATCGAAAACATAATTTGGAAACCCTAATCCGGGACGTTCGAAGCATGTGATAAAAAATCGAGTAATAGGCGACATTCTAAGAAATTTTTGTGGGGAATGATTAGGCTTCATGACTTAGAATAGAATTTCGAAAAAAAGGAGTGTATAAAATAGTAAACGATTGATTAAAATCGAAACCTTATTCCGGGACGTTTGAAGCACGTGCAAAAAAAAAAAAAAAAAAAAAAAACCAAGTAATACTTGATGTTTTTTAAAATTTTTGTGGGAAATGATCAGGCTTAGTAATTTAGAATATTATGTCGAAGAAACATAGGGTATAAAAGAGTAAAAGATGGCGTAAAATCGAAACCTAATTTGGAAACCCTAATCCGGGACGTTTGAAGCACGTGCTAAAAAATCGATTATAAGGCGACATTTTAAGAAATTTTTGTAGGGAATGATTAGGCTTCATGACTTAGAATAGAATTTCGAAGAAAAGGAGTGTATAAAATAGTAAACGATTGCTTAAAATTGAAACCTTATTGCGGGACGTTTGAAGCACGTGCAAAAAAAAAAAAAAAAAAAAACCCGAGTAATACTAGATGTTTTTTAAAATTTTTGTGGGAAATGATCAGGCTTAGTAATTTAGAATATTATGTCGAAGAAACATAGGGTATAAAACAGTAAAAGATGGCGGAAAATCGAAACCTAATTTGGAAACCGTAATCCGGGACGTTTGAAGCACGTGCTAAAAAATCGATTATAAGGCGACATTTTAAGAAATTTTTGTAAGGAATGATGAGGCTTCATCACATATTAGAATTTCGAAGAAAAGGAGTGTATAAAATAGTAAACGATTGCTTAAAATTGAAACCTTATTCCGGGACGTTTGAAGCACGTGCAAAAAAAAAAAAATAAAAAATAAAAACCAAGTAATACTAGATGTTTTTTAAAATTTTTGTGGGAAATGATCAGGCTTAGTAATTTAGAAAAGAATGTCGAAGAAACATAGGGTATAAAACAGTAAAAGAGGTCGTAAAATCGAAAACATAATTTGGAAACCCTAATCCGGGAAGTTTGAAGCACGTGATAAAAAATCGAGTAATAGGCGACATTCTAAGAAATTTTTGTGAAGAATGATTAGGCTTCATGACTTAGAATAGAATTTCGAAAAAAAGGAGTGTATAAAATAGTAAACGATTGAATAAAATCGAAACCTTATTCCGGGACGTTTGAAGCACGTGCAAAAAAAAAAAAAAAAAAAAAAAAATCGAGTAATACTAGATGTTTTTTAAAATTTTTGTGGGAAATGATCAGGCTTAGTAATTTAGAATATTATGTCGAAGAAACATAGGGTATAAAACAGTAAAAGAGGGCGTAAAATCGAAACCTAATTTGGAAACCCTAATCCGGGACGTTTGAAGCACGTGCTAAAAAATCGATTATTAGGCGACATTTTAAGAAAGTTTTGTAGGGAATGATTAGGCTTCTTGACTTAGAATAGAATTTCGAAGAAAAGGAGTGCATAAAATAGTAAACGATTGCTTAAAATTGACACCTTATTGCGGGACATTTAAAGCACGTGAAAAAAAAAAAAAAACGAGTAATACTAGATGTTTTTTTAATTTTTTTTGGGAAATGATCAGGCTTATTAATTTAGAATAGAATGTCGAAGAAACATAGGGTATAAAACAGTAAAAGAGGGCGTAAAATCGAAAACCGAATTTGGAAACCCTAATCCGGGACGTTTGAACCACGTGCTAAAAAATCGATTATAAGGCGACATTTTAAGAAAATTTTGTTGGCAATGATTAGGCTTCATGACTTAAAATAGAATTTCGAAGAAAAGGAGTGTATAAAATAGTAAACGATTTCTTAAAATTGGAACCTTATTCCGGGACGTTTGAAGCACGTGCAAAAAAAAAAAAAAAAAAAAAAAAAAAAAAACCGAGTAATACTAGATGTTTTTTAAAATTTTTGTGGGAAATGATCAGGCTTAGTAATTTAGAATATTATGTCGAAGAAACATAGGGTATAAAACAGTAAAAGATGGCATAAAATCGAAACCCTAATCCGGGACGTTTGAAGCACGTGCTAAAAAATCGAGTAATAGGCGACATTTTAAGAAATTTTTGTGGGGAATGAATAGGCTTCATGACTTAGAATAGAATTTCGAAGAAAAGGAGTATATAAAATAGTAAACGATTGCATAAAATCGAAACCTTATTCTGGGACGTTTGAAGCACGTGCAAAAAAAAAAAAAAAAAAAAAAACCGAGTAGTACTAGATGTTTTTTAAAATTTTTGTGGGAAATGATCAGGCTTAGTAATTTAGAATATTATGTCGAAGAAACATAGGGTATAAAACAATAAAAGATAGCGTAAAATCGAAACCTAATTTGGAAACCTTAATCCAAGACCTTTGAAGCACTTGCTAAAAATCGATTATTAGGCGATATTTTAAGGAATTTTTGTGAGGAATGATTAGGCTTCATGACTTAGAATAGAATTTCGAAGAAAAGGAATGTATAAAATAGTAAACGATTGCTTAAAATTGAAATCTTTTTCCGGGATGTATGAAGCACGTCCAAAAAAAAAAAAAAAAAAAAAATCGAGTAATACTAGATATTTTTTAAAATTTTTGTGGGAAATGATTAGGCTTAGTAATTTAGAATAGAATGTCGAAGAAACATAGGGTATAAAAGAGTAAAAGAGGTCGTAAAATCGAAAACCTAATTTGGAAACCCTAATCCGGGACGTTTGAAGCATGTGATAAAAAATCGATCATAAGGCGACATTTTAAGAAATTTTTTTAGGGGAATGATTAGGCTTCATGACTTAGAATAGAATTATGAAGAAAAGGAGTGTATAAAATAGTAATCGATTGCTTAAAATTGAAACCTTATTCCGGGACGTTTGAAGCACGTGCAAAAAAAAAAAAAAAAACCGAGTAATACTAGATGTTTTTAAAAAATTTTGTGGGAAATGATCAGGCTTAGTAATTTAGAATATTATGTCGAAGAAACATAGGGTATAAAATAGTAAAAGATGGCGTAAAATCGAAACCTAATTTGGAAACCAGAATCCAAGACGTTTGAAGCAAGTGTTAAAAAATCGATTATAAGGCGACATTTTAAGAAATTTTTGTGGGGAATGATGAGGCTTCATGACTAATAATAGAATTTCGAAGAAAATGAGTGTATAAAATAGTAAACGATTGCTTAGAATTGAAACCTTATTCCGGGACGTTTGAAGCACGTCCAAAAAAAAAAAAAAAAAAAAAAAAACGAGTAATACTAGATGTATTTTAAAATTTTTGTGTGAAATGATCAGGCTTAGTAATTTAGAATAGAATGTCGAAGAAACATAGGGTATAAAACAGTAAAAGAGGTCGTAAAATCGAAAACATAATTTGGAAACCCTAATCCGGGACGTCTAAAGCACGTGATAAAAAATCGAGTAATAGGCGACATTCTAAGAAATTTTTGTGGGGAATGATTAAGCTTCATGACTTAGAATAGAATTTCGAAAAAAAGGAGTGTATAAAATAGTAAACGATTGATTAAAATCGAAACCTTATTCCGGGACGTTTGAAGCATGTCCAAAAAAAAAAAAAAAAAAAAAAAAAAAAAAAACAAGTAATACTTGATGTTTTTTAAAATTTTTGTGGGAAATGATCAGGCTTAGTAATTTAGAATATTATGTCGAAGAAACATAGGGTATAAAACAGTAAAAGAGGTCGTAAAATCGAAAACATAATTTGGAAACCCTTATCCGGGACGTTTGAAGCATGTGATAAAAAATCGAGTAATAGGCGACATTCTAAGAAATTTTTGTGGGGAATGATTAGGCTTCATGACTTAGAATAGAATTTCGAAAAAAAGGAGTGTATAAAATAGTAAACGATTGATTAAAATCGAAACCTTATTCCGGGACGTTTGAAGCATGTCCAAAAAAAAAAAAAAAAAAAAAAAAAAAAAAAAAACAAGTAATACTTGATGTTTTTTAAAATTTTTGTGGGAAATGATCAGGCTTAGTAATTTAGAATATTATGTCGAAGAAACATAGGGTATAAAATAGTAAAAGATGGCGTAAAATCGAAACCTAATTTGGAAACCAGAATCCAAGACGTTTGAAGCAAGTGTTAAAAAATCGATTATAAGGCGACATTTTAAGAAATTTTTGTGGGGAATGATGAGGCTTCATGACTAATAATAGAATTTCGAAGAAAATGAGTGTATAAAATAGTAAACGATTGCTTAGAATTGAAACCTTATTCCGGGACGTTTGAAGCACGTCCAAAAAAAAAAAAAAAAAAAAAAACCCGAGTAATACTAGATGTTTTTTAAAATTTTTGTGGGAAATGATCAAGCTTAGTAATTTAGAATAGAATGTCGAAGAAACATAGGGTATAAAACAGTAAAAGAGGTCGTAAAATCGAAAACCTAATTTGGAAACCCTAATCTGGGACGTTTGAAGCACGTGCTAAAAAATCGATTATAAGGCGATATTTTAAGAAAATTTGGTGCGGAATGATTAGGCTTCATGACTTATAATAGAATTTCGAAGAAAAGGAGTGAATAAAATAGTAAACGATTGTTTAAAATCGAAACCTTATTCTGGGACGTTTGAAGCACGTGCAAAAAAAAAAAAAAAAAAACCGAGTAATACTAGATGTGTTTTAAAATTTTTGTGGGAAATGATCAGGATTAGTAATTTAGAATATTATGTCGAAGAAACATAGGGTATAAAAAAGTAAAAGATGGCGTAAAATCGAAACCTAATTTGGAAACCGTAATCCAAGACGTTTGAAGCACGTGCTAAAAAATCGATTAATAGGCGACATTCTAAGAAATTTTTGTGGGAATGATTAGGCTTCATGACTTAGAATAGAATTTCGAAGAAAAGGAGTGTATAAAGTATTAAACGATTGCTTAAAATTGAAACCTTATTGCGGGACATTTGAACCACGTGAAAAAAAAAAAAAAAAAAAACGAGTAATACTTGATGGTTTTTAAAATTTTTGTGGAAAATGATCAGGCTTATTAATTTAGAATAGAATGTCGAAGAAACATAGGGTATAAAACAGTAAAAGAGGGCGTAAAATCGAAAACCGAATTTGGAAACCGTAATCCAAGACGTTTGAAGCACGTGCTAAAAAATCGATTATTAGGCGACATTTTAAGAAATTTTTGTAGGGAATGATTAGGCTACATGACTTAGAATAGAATTTCGAAGAAAAGGAGTGTATAAATTAGTAAACGATTGCTTAAAATTGAAACCTTATTGCGGGACGTTTGGAGCACGTGCTAAAAAAAAAAAAAAAAACCCGAGTAATACTAGATGTTTTTTAAAATTTTTGTGGGAAATGATCAGGCTTAGTAATTTAGAATAGAATGTCGAAGAAACATAGGGTATAAAACAGTAAAAGAGGTCGTAAAATCGAAAACCTAATTTGGAAACCCTAATCTGGGACGTTTGAAGCACGTGCTAAAAAATCGATTATAAGGCGATATTTTAAGAAAATTTGGTGCGGAATGATTAGGCTTCATGACTTATAATAGAATTTCGAAGAAAAGGAGTGAATAAAATAGTAAACGATTGTTTAAAATCGAAACCTTATTCTGGGACGTTTGAAGCACGTGCAAAAAAAAAAAAAAAAAAAACCGAGTAATACTAGATGTGTTTTAAAATTTTTGTGGGAAATGATCAGGATTAGTAATTTAGAATATTATGTCGAAGAAACATAGGGTATAAAACAGTAAAAGATGGCGTAAAATCGAAACCTAATTTGGAAACCGTAATCCAAGACGTTTGAAGCACGTGCTAAAAAATCGATTAATAGGCGACATTCTAAGAAATTTTTGTGGGAATGATTAGGCTTCATGACTTAGAATAGAATTTCGAAGAAAAGGAGTGTATAAAGTATTAAACGATTGCTTAAAATTGAAACCTTATTGCGGGACATTTGAACCACGTGAAAAAAAAAAAAAAAAAAAACGAGTAATACTTGATGGTTTTCAAAATTTTTGTGGAAAATGATCAGGCTTATTAATTTAGAATAGAATGTCGAAGAAACATAGGGTATAAAACAGTAAAAGAGGGCGTAAAATCGAAAACCGAATTTGGAAACCGTAATCCAAGACGTTTGAAGCACGTGCTAAAAAATCGATTATTAGGCGACATTTTAAGAAATTTTTGTAGGGAATGATTAGGCTACATGACTGAGAATAGAATTTCGAAGAAAAGGAGTGTATAAAATAGTAAACGATTGCTTAAAATTCAAACCTTATTGCGGGACATTTGAAGCACGTGAAAAAAAAAAAAAAAACGAGTAATACTAGATGTTTTTTAAAATTTTTGTGGGAAATGATCAGGATTAGTAATTTAGAATATTATGTCGAAGAAACATAGGGTATAAAACAGTAAAAGATGGCGTAAAATCGAAACCTAATTTGGAAACCGTAATCCAAGACGTTTGAAGCACGTGCTAAAAAATCGATTAATAGGCGACATTCTAAGAAATTTTTGTGGGAATGATTAGGCTTCATGACTTAGAATAGAATTTCGAAGAAAACGAGTGTATAAAGTATTAAACGATTGCTTAAAATTGAAACCTTATTGCGGGACATTTGAACCACGTGAAAAAAAAAAAAAAAACGAGTAATACTTGATGGTTTTTAAAATTTTTGTGGAAAATGATCAGGCTTAATAATTTAGAATAGAATGTCGAAGAAACATAGGGTATAAAACAGTAAAACAGGGCGTAAAATCGAAAACCGAATTTGGAAACCGTAATCCAAGACGTTTGAAGCACGTGCTAAAAAATCGATTATTAGGCGACATTTTAAGAAATTTTTGTAGGGAATGATTAGGCTACATGACTTAGAATAGAATTTCGAAGAAAAGGAGTGTATAAAATAGTAAACGATTGCTTAAAATTCAAACCTTATTGCGGGACATTTGAAGCACGTGAAAAAAAAAAAAAAAACGAGTAATACTAGATGTTTTTTAAAATTTTTGTGGGAAATGATCAGGCTTAGTAATTTAGAATATTATGTCGAAGAAACATAGGGTATAAAACAGTAAAAGAGGGCGTAAAATCGAAACCTAATTTGGAAACCCTAATCCCGGACGTTTGAAGCACGTGCTAAAAAATCAATTATTAGGCGACATTTTAAGAAATTTTTGTAGGGAATGATAAGGCTTCATGACTTAGAATAGAATTTCGACGAAAAGGAGTGTATAAATTAGTAAACGATAGCTTAAAATTGAAACCTTATTGCGGGACGTTTGGAGCACGTGCTAAAAAAAAAAAAAAAACCCGAGTAATACTAGATGTTTTTTAAAATTTTTGTGGGAAATGATCAGGCTTAGTAATTTAGAATAGAATGTCGAAGAAACATAGGGTATAAAACAGTAAAAGAGGTCGTAAAATCGAAAACCTAATTTGGAAACCCTAATCTGGGACGTTTGAAGCACGTGCTAAAAAATCGATTATAAGGCGATATTTTAAGAAAATTTGGTGCGGAATGATTAGGCTTCATGACTTATAATAGAATTTCGAAGAAAAGGAGTGAATAAAATAGTAAACGATTGTTTAAAATCGAAACCTTATTCTGGGACGTTTGAAGCACGTGCAAAAAAAAAAAAAAAAAAAAACCGAGTAATACTAGATGTGTTTTAAAATTTTTGTGGGAAATGATCAGGATTAGTAATTTAGAATATTATGTCGAAGAAACATAGGGTATAAAACAGTAAAAGATGGCGTAAAATCGAAACCTAATTTGGAAACCGTAATCCAAGACGTTTGAAGCACGTGCTAAAAAATCGATTAATAGGCGACATTCTAAGAAATTTTTGTGGGAATGATTAGGCTTCATGACTTAGAATAGAATTTCGAAGAAAAGGAGTGTATAAAGTATTAAACGATTGCTTAAAATTGAAACCTTATTGCGGGACATTTGAACCACGTGAAAAAAAAAAAAAAAAACGAGTAATACTTGATGGTTTTTAAAATTTTTGTGGAAAATGATCAGGCTTATTAATTTAGAATAGAATGTCGAAGAAACATAGGGTATAAAACAGTAAAAGAGGGCGTAAAATCGAAAACCGAATTTGGAAACCGTAATCCAAAACGTTTGAAGCACGTGCTAAAAAATCGATTATAAGGCGACATTTTAAGAAATTTTTGTGGGGAATGATTAGGCTTCATGACTTATAATAGAATTTCGAAGAAAAGGAGTGTATAAAATAGTAACCGATTGCTTAAAATTGAAACCTTATTCCGGGACGTTTGAAGCACGTGCCAAAAAAAAAAAAAAAACCGAGTAATACTAGATGTTTTTCAAAATTTTTGTGGGAAATAATCAGGCTTAGTAATTTAGAATAGAATGTCGAAGAAACATGGGGTATAAAACAGTAAAAGAGGTCGTAAAATCGAAAACCTAATTTGGAAACCCTAATCCGGGACGTTTGAAGCACGTGCTAAAAATCGATTAATAGGCGACATTTTATGAAATTTTGGTGGGGAATGATTAGGCTTCATGACTTAGAATAGAATTTCATAGAAAAGGAGTATAAAATAGTAAACGATTACTTATAATCGAAAACTTATTCCGGGACGTTTGAAGCACGTGCAAAAAAAAAAAAAAAAACCGAGTAATACTAGATAATTTTTAAAATTTTTGTGGGAAATGATCAGGCTTAGTAATTTAGAATAGAATGTCGAAGAAACATAGGGTATAAAACAGTAAAAGAGGTCGTAAAATCGAAAACCTAATTTGGAGACCCTAATCCGGGACGTTTGAAGCACGTGATAAAAAATCGACTAATAGGCGACATTTTAAGAAATTTTTGTGGGAAATGATTAGGCTTCATGACTTAGAATAGAATTTCGAAGAAAAGGAGTGTATAAAATAGTAAACGATTGCTTAAAATCGAAATCTTATTCCGGGACTTTTGAAGCACGTGCAAAAAAAAAAAAAAAAAAAAACCGAATAATACTAGATGTTTTTTAAAATTCTTGTGGTAAATGATCAGGCTTAGTAATTTAGAATATTATGTGGAAGAAACATAGGGTATAAAACAGTAAAAGATGGCGTAAAATCGAAACCTAATTTTGAAACCCTAATCCGGGACGTTTGAAGCACGTGCTAAAAAATCGATTATTAGGCGATATTTTAAGGAATATTTGTGGGGAATGATTATGCTTGATGACTTAGAATTGAATTTCGAAGAAAAGGAGTGTATAAAATAGTAAACGATTGCTTAAAATTGAAACCTTATTCCGGGACGTTTGAAGCACGTCCAAAAAAAAAAAAAAAAACCGAGAAATACTAGATGTTTTTTAAAATTTTTGTGGGAAATGATCAGGCTTAGTAATTTAGAATAGAATGTCGAAGAAACATAGGGTATAAAACAGTAAAAGAGGTCGTAAAATCGAAAACCTAATTTGGAAACCCTAATCCGGGACGGTTGAAGCACGTGCTAAAAAATCGATTATAAGGCGACATTTTAAGAAATTTTTGTGGGGAATGATTAGGCTTCATGACTTAGAATAAAATTACGAAGAAAAGGAGTGTATAAAATAGTAACCGATTGCTTCAAATTGAAACCTTATTCCGGGACGTTCGAAGCACGTGCCAAAAAAAAAAAAAAAAAACCGAGTAATACTAGATGTTTTTCAAAATTTTTGTGGGAAATAATCAAGCTTAGTAATTTAGAATATTATGTCGAAGAAACATAGGGTATAAAACAGTAAAAGAGGTCGTAAAATCGAACACCTAATTTGAAAACCCTAATCCGGGACGTTTGAAGCACGTGCTAAAAATCGAGTTATAGGCGACATTTTATGAAATTTTTGTGGGGAATGATTAGGCTTCATGACTTAGAATAGAATTTCGAAGAAAAGGAGTGTATAAAATAGTAAACGATTGCTTAAAATCGAAATCTTATTCCGGGACTTTTGAAGCACGTGCAAAAAAAAAAAAAAAAAAAACCGAATAATACTAGATGTTTTTTAAAATTCTTGTGGTAAATGATCAGGCTTAGTAATTTAGAATATTATGTGGAAGAAACATAGGGTATAAAACAGTAAAAGATGGCGTAAAATCGAAACCTAATTTTGAAACCCTAATCCGGGACGTTTGAAGCACGTGCTAAAAAATCGATTATTAGGCGATATTTTAAGGAATATTTGTGGGGAATGATTATGCTTGATGACTTAGAATTGAATTTCGAAGAAAAGGAGTGTATAAAATAGTAAACGATTGCTTAAAATTGAAACCTTATTCCGGGACGTTTGAAGCACGTCCAAAAAAAAAAAAAAAAAACCGAGAAATACTAGATGTTTTTTAAAATTTTTGTGGGAAATGATCAGGCTTAGTAATTTAGAATAGAATGTCGAAGAAACATAGGGTATAAAACAGTAAAAGAGGTCGTAAAATCGAAAACCTAATTTGGAAACCCTAATCCGGGACGGTTGAAGCACGTGCTAAAAAATCGATTATAAGGCGACATTTTAAGAAATTTTTGTGGGGAATGATTAGGCTTCATGACTTAGAATAAAATTACGAAGAAAAGGAGTGTATAAAATAGTAACCGATTGCTTCAAATTGAAACCTTATTCCGGGACGTTCGAAGCACGTGCCAAAAAAAAAAAAAAAAACCGAGTAATACTAGATGTTTTTCAAAATTTTTGTGGGAAATAATCAAGCTTAGTAATTTAGAATATTATGTCGAAGAAACATAGGGTATAAAACAGTAAAAGAGGTCGTAAAATCGAACACCTAATTTGAAAACCCTAATCCGGGACGTTTGAAGCACGTGCTAAAAATCGAGTTATAGGCGACATTTTATGAAATTTTTGTGGGGAATGATTAGGCTTCATGACTTAGAATAGAATTTCGAAGAAAAGGAGTGTATAAAATAGTAAACGATTGCTTAAAATTGAAACCTTATTGCGGGACGTTTGAAGCACGTGCAAAAAATAAAAAAAAATAAAAACCCGAGTAATACTAGATGTTTTTTGAAATTTTTGTGGGAAATGATCAGGATTAGTAATTTAGAATATTATGTCGACGAAACATAGGGTATAAAACAGTAAAAGATGGCATAAATCGAAACCTAATTTGGAAACCATAATCAAAGTCGTTTGAAGCACGTGCTAAAAAATCGATTATAAGGCGACATTTTAAGAAATTTTTTTGGGGAATGATTAGGCTTCATGACTTATAAAAGAATTCGAAGAAAAGGAGTGTATAAAATAGTAAACGATTGCTTAAAATTGAAACCTTATTCCGGGACGTTAGAAGCACGTGCAAAAAAAAAAATAAATAAAAAAAAAACCGAGTAATACTAGATGTTTTTTAAAAATTTTGAGGGAAATGATTAGGCTTAGTAATTTAGAATAGAATGTCGAAGAAACATGGGGTATAAAACAGTAAAAGAGGTCGTAAAATCGAAAACCTAATTTGGAAACCCTAATCCGGGACGTTTGAAGCACGTGCTAAAAATCGAGTAATAGGCGACATTTTATGAAATTTTGGTGGGGAATGATTAGGCTTCATGACTTAGAATAGAATTTCATAGAAAAGGAGTGTATAAAATAGTAAACGATTACTTATAATCGACAACTTATTCCGGGACGTTTGAAGCACGTGCAAAAAAAAAAAAAAAAAACCGAGTAATACTAGATGTTTTTTAAAATTTTTGTGGGAAATGATCAGGCTTAGTAATTTAGTATAGAATGTCGAAGAAACATAGGGTATAAAACAGTAAAAGAGGTCGTAAAATCGAAAACCTAATTTGGAAACCCTAATCCGGGACGTTTGAAGCACGTGCTAAAAAATCGATTATAAGGCGACATTTTAAGAAATTTTTGTGGGGAATGATTAGGCTTCATGACTTAGAATAAAATTACGAAGAAAAGGAGTGTATAAAATAGTAACCGATTGCTTTAAATTGAAACCTTATTCCGGGACGTTTGAAGCACGTGCAAAAAAAAAAAAAAAAAAAAAACCGAATAATACTAGATGTTTTTTAAAATTTTTGTGGGAAATAATCAGGCTTAGTAATTTAGAATATTATGTCGAAGAAAACATAGGGTATAAAACAGTAAAAGAGGTCGTAAAATCGACAACCTAATTTGGAAACCCTAATCCGGGACGTTTGAAGCACGTGCTAAAAATCGAGTAATAGGCGACATTTTATGAAATTTTGGTGGGGAATGATTAGGCTTCATGACTTAAAATAGAATTTCGAAGAAAACGAGTGTATAAAATAGTAAACGATCGCTTAAAATTGAAACCTTATTCCGGGACGTTTGAAGCACGTGCAAAAAAAAAAAAAAAAAAAAAAAAAAAAAAAAAAAAACCGAGTAATACAAGATGTTTTTTAAAATTTTTGTGGGAAATGATCACGCTTAGTAATTTAGAATATTATGTCGAAGAAACATAGGGTATAAAACAGTAAAAGATGGCGTAAAATCGAAAGCTAATTTTGAAACCGTAATCAAAGACGTTTGAAGCACGTGCTAAAAAATCGATTATAAGGCGACATTTTAAGAAATTTTTGTGGGGAATGATTAGGCTTCATGACTTATAATAGAATTTCGAAGAAAAGGAGTGTATAAAATAGTAAACGATTGCTTAAAATTGAAACCTTATTCTGGGACGTTAGAAGAACGTGCAAAAAAAAAAAAAAAAAAAAAAACCGAGTAATACTAGATGTTTTTTAAAATTTTTGAGGGAAATGATTAGGCTTAGTAATTTAGAATAGAATGTTGAAGAAACATAGGGTATAAAACAGTAAAAGAGGTCGTAAAATCGAAAACCTAATTTGGAAACCCTAATCCGGGACATTTGAAGCACGTGCTAAAAAATCGATTATAAGGCGACATTTTAAGAAATTTTTGTGGGGAATGATTAGGCTTCATGACTTAGAATAGAATTATAAAGAAAAGGAGTGCATAAAATAGTAACCGATTGCTTAAAATTGAAACCTTATTCCGGGACGTTTGAAGCACGTGCAAAAAAAAAAAAAAAAAAAAACCGAGTAATACTAGATGTTTTTTAAAATTTTTGTGGGAAATGATCAGGCTTAGTAATTTAGTATAGAATGTCGAAGAAACATAGGGTATAAAACAGTAAAAGAGGTCGTAAAATCGAAAACCTAATTTGGAAACCCTAATCCGGGACGTTTGAAGCACGTGCTAAAAAATCGATTATAAGGCGACATTTTAAGAAATTTTTGTGGGGAATGATTAGGCTTCATGACTTAGAATAAAATTACGAAGAAAAGGAGTGTATAAAATAGTAACCGATTGCTTTAAATTGAAACCTTATTCCGGGACGTTTGAAGCACGTGCAAAAAAAAAAAAAAAAAAAAAAAAACCGAATAATACTAGATGTTTTTTAAAATTTTTGTGGGAAATAATCAGGCTTAGTAATTTAGAATATTATGTCGAAGAAACATAGGGTATAAAACAGTAAAAGATGGCGTAAAATCGAAAGCCAATTTTGAAACCGTAATCCAAGACGTTTGAAGCACGTGCTAAAAAATCGATTATAAGGCGACATTTTAAGAAATTTTTGTGGGGAATGATTAGGCTTCATGACTTAGAATAGAATTATAAAGAAAAGGAGTGCATAAAATAGTAACCGATTGCTTAAAATTGAAACCTTATTCCGGGACGTTTGAAGCACGTGCAAAAAAAAAAAAAAAAAAACCGAGTAATACTAGATGTTTTTTAAAATTTTTGTGGGAAATGATCAGGCTTAGTAATTTAGTATAGAATGTCGAAGAAACATAGGGTATAAAACAGTAAAAGAGGTCGTAAAATCGAAAACCTAATTTGGAAACCCTAATCCGGGACGTTTGAAGCACGTGCTAAAAAATCGATTATAAGGCGACATTTTAAGAAATTTTTGTGGGGAATGATTAGGCTTCATGACTTAGAATAAAATTACGAAGAAAAGGAGTGTATAAAATAGTAACCGATTGCTTTAAATTGAAACCTTATTCCGGGACGTTTGAAGCACGTGCAAAAAAAAAAAAAAAAAAAAAACCGAATAATACTAGATGTTTTTTAAAATTTTTGTGGGAAATAATCAGGCTTAGTAATTTAGAATATTATGTCGAAGAAAACATAGGGTATAAAACAGTAAAAGAGGTCGTAAAATCGACAACCTAATTTGGAAACCCTAATCCGGGACGTTTGAAGCACGTGCTAAAAATCGAGTAATAGGCGACATTTTATGAAATTTTGGTGGGGAATGATTAGGCTTCATGACTTAAAATAGAATTTCGAAGAAAAGGAGTGTATAAAATAGTAAACGATCGCTTAAAATTGAAACCTTATTCCGGGACGTTTGAAGCACGTGCAAAAAAAAAAAAAAAAAAAAAAAAACCGAGTAATACAAGATGTTTTTTAAAATTTTTGTGGGAAATGATCACGCTTAGTAATTTAGAATATTATGTCGAAGAAACATAGGGTATAAAACAGTAAAAGATGGCGTAAAATCGAAAGCTAATTTTGAAACCGTAATCCAAGACGTTTGAAGCACGTGCTAAAAAATCGATTATAAGGTGACATTTTAAGAAATTTTTGTGGGGAATGATTAGGCTTCATGACTTATTATAGAATTTCGAAGAAAAGGAGTGTATAAAATAGTAAACGATTGCTTAAAATTGAAACCTTATTCCGGGACGTTAGAAGAACGTGCAAAAAAAAAAAAAAAAAAAAAACGAGTAATACTAGATGTTTTTTAAAATTTTTGAGGGAAATGATTAGGCTTAGTAATTTAGAATAGAATGTTGAAGAAACATAGGGTATAAAACAGTAAAAGAGGTCGTAAAATCGAAAACCTAATTTGGAAACCCTAATCCGGGACATTTGAAGCACGTGCTAAAAAATCGATTATAAGGCGACATTTTAAGAAATTTTTGTGGGGAATGATTAGGCTTCATGACTTAGAATAGAATTATAAAGAAAAGTAGTGTATAAAATAGTAACCGATTGCTTTAAATTGAAACCTTATTCCGGGACGTTTGAAGCACGTGCAAAAAAAAAAAAAAAAAAAAAAAAAACCGAATAATACTAGATGTTTTTTAAAATTTTTGTGGGAAATAATCAGGCTTAGTAATTTAGAATATTATGTCGAAGAAAACATAGGGTATAAAACAGTAAAAGAGGTCGTAAAATCGACAACCTAATTTGGAAACCCTAATCCGGGACGTTTGAAGCACGTGCTAAAAATCGAGTAATAGGCGACATTTTATGAAATTTTGGTGGGGAATGATTAGGCTTCATGACTTAAAATAGAATTTCAAAGAAAAGGAGTGTATAAAATAGTAAACGATCGCTTAAAATTGAAACCTTATTCCGGGACGTTTGAAGCACGTGCAAAAAAAAAAAAAAAAAAAAAAAAAAAAAAAAAAAAAAAAAAAACCGAGTAATACAAGATGTTTTTTAAAATTTTTGTGGGAAATGATCACGCTTAGTAATTTAGAATATTATGTCGAAGAAACATAGGGTATAAAACAGTAAAAGATGGCGTAAAATCGAAATCTAATTTTGAAACCGTAATCCAAGACGTTTGAAGCACGTGCTAAAAAATCGATTATAAGGCGACATTTTAAGAAATTTTTGTGGGGAATGATTAGGCTTCATGACTTATAATAGAATTTCGAAGAAAAGGAGTGTATAAAATAGTAAACGATTGCTTAAAATTGAAACCTTATTCCGGGACGTTAGAAGAACGTGCAAAAAAAAAAAAAAAAAAAAAACCGAGTAATACTAGATGTTTGTTAAAATTTTTGAGGGAAATGATTAGGCTTAGTAATTTAGAATAGAATGTTGAAGAAACATAGGGTATAAAACAGTAAAAGAGGTCCTAAAATCGAAAACCTAATTTGGAAACCCTAATCCGGGACATTTGAAGCACGTGCTAAAAAATCGATTATAAGGCGACATTTTAAGAAATTTTTGTGGGGAATGATTAGGCTTCATGACTTAGAATAGAATTATAAAGAAAAGGAGTGCATAAAATAGTAACCGATTGCTTAAAATTGAAACCTTATTCCGGGACGTTTGAAGCACGTGCAAAAAAAAAAAAAAAAAAAAAAACCGAGTAATACTAGATGTTTTTTAAAATTTTTGTGGGAAATGATCAGGCTCAGTAATTTAGAATAGAATGTCGAAGAAACATAGGGTATAAAACAGTAAAAGAGGTCGTAAAATCGAAAACCTAATTTGGAAACCCTAATCCGGGATGTTTGAAGCACGTGCTAAAAAATCGATTATAAGGCGACATTTTAAGAAATTTTTGTGGGGAATGATTAGGCTTCATGTCTTATAATAGAATTTTGAAGAAAAGGAGCATATAAAATTGTAAACGATAGCTTAAAATTGAAACCTTCTTCCGGGCCGTTTGAAGCACGTGCAAAAAAAAAAAAAAAAAAAAAAAAAAAAAAAAAAAAAAAAAAAAACCGAGTAATACTAGATGGTTTTTAAAATTTTTGTGGGAAATGATCAGGCTTAGTAATTTAGAATATTATGTCGAAGAAACATAGGGTATAAAACAGTAAAAGATGGCGTAAAATCGAAACCTATTTGGAAACCGTAATCCAAGACGTTTGAAGCACGTGCTAAAAAATCGATTATAAGGCGACATTTTAAGAAATTTTTGTGGGGAATGATTAGGCTTCATGACTTATAATAGAATTTCGAAGAAAATGAGTGTATAAAATAGTAAACGATTTCTTAAAATCGAAACCTTATTCCGGGACTTTTGAAGCACGTGCAAAAAAAAAAAAAAAAAAAAAAACCGAATAATACTAGATGTTTTTTAAAATTTTTGTGGGAAATGATCAGGCTTAGTAGTTTAGAATAGAATGTCGAAGAAACATAGGGTATGAAACAGTAAAAGAGGTCGTAAAATCGAAAACATAATTTGGAAACCCTAATCCGGGACGTTTGAAGCACGTGATAAAAAATCGAGTAATAGGCGACATTCTAAGAAATTTTTGTGGGGAATGATTAAGCTTCATGACTTAGAATAGAATTTCGAAAAAAAGGAGTGTATAAAATAGTAAACGATTGATTAAAATCGAAACCTTATTCCGGGACGTTTGAAGCATGTGCAAAAAAAAAAAAAAAAAAAAAAAAAAAACCAAGTAATACTTGATGTTTTTTAAAATTTTTGTGGGAAATGATCAGGCTTAGTAATTTAGAATATTATGTCGAAGAAACATAGGGTATAAAACAGTAAAAGAGGTCGTAAAATCGAAAACATAATTTGGAAACCCTAATCCGGTACGTTTGAAGCATGTGATAAAAAATCGAGTAATAGGCGACATTCTAAGAAATTTTTGTGGGGAATGATTAGGCTTCATGAATTAGAATAGAATTAGGAAAAAAAGGAGTGTATAAAATAGTAAACGATTGATTAAAATCGAAACCTTATTCCGGGACGTTTAAAGCACGTGCAAAAAAAAAAAAAAAAAAAAAAAAAAAAACCAAGTAATACTTGATGTTTTTTAAAATTTTTGTGGGAAATGATCAGGCTTAGTAATTTAGAATATTATGTCGAAGAAACATAGGGTATAAAAGAGTAAAAGATGGCGTAAAATCGAAACCTAATTTGGAAACCCTAATCCGGGACGTTTGAAGCACGTGCTAAAAAATCGATTATAAGGCGACATTTTAAGAATTTTTTGTAGGGAATGATTAGGCTTCATGACTTAGAATAGAATTTCGAAGAAAAGGAGTGTATAAAATAGTAAACGATTGCTTAAAATTGAAACCTTATTGCGGGACGTTTGAAGCACGTGCAAAAAAAAAAAAAAAAAAAAAAAACCCGAGTAATACTAGATGTTTTTTAAAATTTTTGTGGGAAATGATCAGGCTTAGTAATTTAGAATATTATGTCGAAGAAACATAGGGTATAAAACAGTAAAAGAGGGCGGAAAATAGAAACCTAATTTTGAAACCGTAATCTGGGACGTTTGAAGCACGTGCTAAAAAATCGATTATAAGGCGACATTTTAAGAAATTTTTGTAAGGAATGATGAGGCTTCATCACATATAATAGAATTTCGAAGAAAAGGAGTGTATAAAATAGTAAACGATTGCTTAAAATTGAAACCTTATTCCGGGACGTTTGAAGCACGTGCAAAAAAAAAAAAAAAAAAAAAAAACCAAGTAATACTAGATGTTTTTTAAAATTTTTGTGGGAAATGATCAGGCTTAGTAATTTAGAATAGAATGTCGAAGAAACATAGGGTATAAAACAGTAAAAGAGGTCGTAAAATCGAAAACATAATTTAGAAACCCTAATCCGGGAAGTTTGAAGCACGTGATAAAAAATCGAGTAATAGGCGACATTCTAAGAAATTTTTGTGAGGAATGATTAGGCTTCATGACTTAGAATATAATTTCCAAAAAAAGGAGTGTATAAAATAGTAAACGATTGAATAAAATCGAAACCTTATTCCGGGACGTTTGAAGCACGTGCAAAAAAAAAAAAAAAAAAAAAATCGAGTAATACTAGATGTTTTTTAAAATTTTTGTGGGAAATGATCAGGCTTAGTAATCTAGAATATTATGTCGGAGAAACATAGGGTATAAAACAGTAAAAGAGGGCGTAAAATCGAAACCTAATTTGGAAACCCTAATCCGGGACGTTTGAAGCACGTGCTAAAAAATTGATTATTAGGCGACATTTTAAGAAAGTTTTGTAGGGAATGATTAGGCTTCTTGACTTAGAATAGAATTTCGAAGAAAAGGAGTGTATAAAATAGTAAACGATTGCTTAAAATTGAAACCTTATTGCGGGACATTTGAAGCACGTGAAAAAAAAAAAAAAAAAAAAAACGAGTAATACTAGATGTTTTTTTAATTTTTTTTGGGAAATGATCAGGTTTATTAATTTAGAATAGAATGTCGAAGAAACATAGGGTATAAAACAGTAAAAGAGGGCGTAAAATCGAAAACCGAATTTGGAAACCCTAATCCTGGACGTTTGAACCACGTGCTAAAAAATCGATTATAAGGCGACATTTTAAGAAAATTTTGGTGGCAATGATAAGGCTTCATGACTTAAAATAGAATTTCGAAGAAAAGGAGTGTATAAAATAGTAAACGATTTCTTAAAATTGAAACCTTATTCCGGGACGTTTGAAGCACGTGCAAAAAAAAAAAAAAAAAAAAAAAAAAAAACCGTGTAATACTAGATGTTTTTTAAAATTTTTGTGGGAAATGATCAGGCTTAGTAATTTAGAATATTATGTCGAAGAAACATAGGGTATAAAACAGTAAAAGATGGCATAAAATCGAAACCCTAATCCGGGACGTTTGAAGCACGTGCTAAAAAATCGAGTAATAGGCGACATTTTAAGAAATTTTTGTGGGGAATGAATAGGCTTCATGACTTAGAATAGAATTTCGAAGAAAAGGAGTATATAAAATAGTAAACGATTGCTTAAAATCGAAACCTTATTCTGGGACGTTTGAAGCACGTGCAAAACAAAAAAAAAAACACCGAGTAATACTAGATGTTTTTAAAAAATTTTGTGGGAAATGATCAGGCTTAGTAATTTAGAATATTATGTCGAAGAAACATAGGGTATAAAATAGTAAAAGATGGCATAAAATCGAAACCTAATTTGGAAACCGTAATCCAAGACGTTTGAAGCAAGTGCTAAAAAATCGGTTATAAGGCGACATTTTAAGAAATTTTTGTGGGGAATGACGAAGCTTCATGACTAATAATAGAATTTCGAAGAAAATGAGTGTATAAAATAGTAAACGATTGCTTAGAATTGAAACCTTATTCCGGGACATTTGAAGCACGTCCAAAAAAAAAAAAAAAAAAAAACGAGTAATACTAGATGTATTTTAAAATTTTTGTTCGAAATGATCAGGCTTAGTAATTTAGAATAGAATGTCGAAGAAACATAGGGTATAAAACAGTAAAAGAGGTCGTAAAATCGAAAACATAATTTGGAAACCCTAATCCGGGAAGTTTGAAGCACGTGATAAAAAATCGAGTAATAGGCGACATTCTAAGAAATTTTTGTGGGGAATGATTAAGCTTCATGACTTAGAATAGAATTTCGAAAAAAAGGAGTGTATAAAATAGTAAACGATTGATTAAAATCGAAACCTTATTCCGGGACGTTTGAAGCACGTGCAAAAAAAAAAAAAAAAAAAAAAAAAAAAAAAAAAAAAAAAAAAAAAAAAAACAAGTAATACTTGATGTTTTATAAAATTTTTGTGGGAAATGATCAGGCTAAGTAATTTAGAATATTATGTCGAAGAAACATAGGGTATAAAAGAGTAAAAGATGGCGTAAAATCGAAACCTAATTTGGAAACCCTAATCCGGGACGTTTGAAGCACGTGCTAAAAAATCGATTATAAGGCGACATTTTAAGAAATTTTTGTAGGGAATGATTAGGCTTCATGACTTATAATAGAATTTCGAAGAAAAGGAGTGTATAAAATAGTAAACGATTGCTTAAAATTGAAACCTTATTCCGGGACGTTTGTAGCACGTGAAAAAAAAAAAAAAAAAAACCGAGTAATACTAGATGTTTTTTAAAATTTTTGTGGGAAATGATCAGGCTTAGTAATTTAGAATATTATGTCGAAGAAACATAGGGTATAAAACGGTAAAAGATGGCGTAAAATCGAAACCTAATTTGGAAACCGTAATCCAAGACGTTTGAAGCACGTGCTAAAAAATCGATTATAAGGCGACATTTTCAGAAATTTTTGTGGGGAATGATTAGGTTTCATGACTTATAATAGAATTTCGAAGAAAATGAGTGTATAAAATAGTAAACGATTGCTTAAAATTTAAACCTTATTCCGGGACGTTTGAAGCACGTGCAAAAAAATAAAAAAAAAAACCGAGTAATACTAGATGTTTTTTAAAATTTTTGTGGGAAATGATCAGGCTTAGTAATTTAGAATATTATGTCGAAGAACCATAGGGTATAAAACAGTAAAAGAGGGCGTAAAATCGAAACCTAATTTGGAAACCCTAATCCGGGACGTTTGAAGCACGTGCTAAAAAATCGATTATTAGGCGACATTTTAAGAAATTTTTGTAGGGAATGATTAGGCTTCATGACTTAGAATAGAATTTCGAAGAAAAGGAGTGTATAAAATAGTAAACGATTGCTTAAAATTCAAACCTTATTGCGGGACATTTGAAGCACGTGAAAAAAAAAAAAAAACGAGTAATACTAGATGTTTTTTAAAATTTTTGTGGGAAATGATCAGGCTTAGTAATTTAGAATATTATGTCGAAGAAACATAGGGTATAAAACAGTAAAAGAGGGCGTAAAATCGAAACCTAATTTGGAAACCCTAATACCGGACGTTTGAAGCACGTGCTAAAAAATCAATTATTAGGCGACATTTTAAGAAATTTTTGTAGGGAATGATTAGGCTTCATGACTTAGAATAGAATTTCGAAGAAAAGGAGTGTATAAATTAGTAAACGATTGCTTAAAATTGAAACCTTATTGCGGGACGTTTGGAGCACGTGCTAAAAAAAAAAAAAAAACCCGAGTAATACTAGATGTTTTTTAAAATTTTTGTGGGAAATGATCAGGCTTAGTAATTTAGAATAGAATGTCGAAGAAACATAGGGTATAAAACAGTAAAAGAGGGCGTAAAATCGAAAACCGAATTTGGAATCCGTAATCCAAGACGTTTGAAGCACGTGCTAAAAAATCGATTATAAGGCGACATTTTAAGAAATTTTTGTGGGGAATGATTAGGCTTCATGACTTATAATAGAATTTCGAAGAAAAGGAGTGTATAAAATAGTAACCGATAGCTTAAAATTGAAACCTTATTCCGGGACGTTTGAAGCACGTGCCAAAAAAAAAAAAAAAAAAACCGAGTAATACTAGATGTTTTTCAAAATTTTTGTGGGAAATAATCAGGCTTAGTAATTTAGAATAGAATGTCGAAGAAACATGGGGTATAAAACAGTAAAAGAGGTCGTAAAATCGAAAACCTAATTTGGAAACCCTAATCCGGGACGTTTGAAGCACGTGCTAAAAATCGAGTAATAGGCGACATTTTATGAAATTTTGGTGGGGAATGATTAGGCTTCATGACTTAGAATAGAATTTCATAGAAAAGGAGTGTATAAAATAGTAAACGATTACTTATAATCGAAAACTTATTCCGGGACGTTTGAAGCACGTGCAAAAAAAAAAGAAAAAAAACCGAGTAATACTAGATAATTTTTAAAATTTTTGTGGGAAATGATCAGGCTTAGTAATTTAGAATAGAATGTCGAAGAAACATAGGGTATAAAACAGTAAAAGAGGTCGTAAAATCGAAAACCTAATTTTGAAACCCTAATCCGGGACGTTTGAAGCACGTGCTAAAAAATCGATTATTAGGCGATATTTTAAGGAATATTTGTGGGGAATGATTATGCTTGATGACTTAGAATTGAATTTCGAAGAAAAGGAGTGTATAAAATAGTAAACGATTGCTTAAAATTGAAACCTTATTCCGGGACGTTTGAAGCACGTCCAAAAAAAAAAAAAAAACCGAGAAATACTAGATGTTTTTTAAAATTTTTGTGGGAAATGATCAGGCTTAGTAATTTAGAATAGAATGTCGAAGAAACATAGGGTATAAAACAGTAAAAGAGGTCGTAAAATCGAAAACCTAATTTGGAAACCCTAATCCGGGACGTTTGAAGCACGTGCTAAAAAATCGATCATAAGGCGACATTTTAAGAAATTTTTGTGGGGAATGATTAGGCTTCATGACTTAGAATAAAATTAAGAAGAAAAGGAGTGTATAAAATAGTAACCGATTGCTTCAAATTGAAACCTTATTCCGGGACGTTTGAAGCACGTGCCAAAAAAAAAAAAAAAACCGAGTAATACTAGATGTTTTTCAAAATTTTTGTGGGAAATAATCAAGCTTAGTAATTTAGAATATTATGTCGAAGAAACATAGGGTATAAAACAGTAAAAGAGGTCGTAAAATCGAACACCTAATTTGAAAACCCTAATCCGAGACGTTTGAAGCACGTGCTAAAAATCGAGTTATAGGCGACATTTTATGAAATTTTGGTGGGGAATGATTAGGCTTCATGACTTAGAATAGAATTTCGAAGAAAAGGAGTGTATAAAATAGTAAACGATTGCTTAAAATTGAAACCTTATTGCGGGACGTTTGAAGCACGTGCAAAAAATAAAAAAAAATAAAAACCCGAGTAATACTAGATGTTTTTTGAAATTTTTGTGGGAAATGATCAGGATGAGTAATTTAGAATATTATGTCGACGAAACATAGGGTATAAAACAGTAAAAGATGGCATAAATCGAAACCTAATTTGGAAACCATAATCCAAGTCGTTTGAAGCACGTGCTAAAAAATCGATTATAAGGCGACATTTTAAGAAATTTTTTTGGGGAATGATTAGGCTTCATGACTTATAAAAGAATTCGAAGAAAAGGAGTGTATAAAATAGTAAACGATTGCTTAAAATTGAAACCTTATTCCGGGACGTTAGAAGCACGTGCAAAAAAAAAAAATAAAAAAAAAACCGAGTAATACTAGATGTTTTTTAAAAATTTTGAGGGAAATGATTAGGCTTAGTAATTTAGAATAGAATGTCGAAGAAACATGGGGTATAAAACAGTAAAAGAGGTCGTAAAATCGAAAACCTAATTTGGAAACCCTAATCCGGGACGTTTGAAGCACGTGCTAAAAAATCGATTATAAGGCGACATTTTAAGAAATTTTTGTGGGGAATGATTAGGCTTCATGACTTAGAATAAAATTACGAAGAAAAGGAGTGTATAAAATAGTAACCGATTGCTTTAAATTGAAACCTTATTCCGGGACGTTTGAAGCACGTGCAAAAAAAAAAAAAAAAAAAAAAACCGAGTAATACTAGATGTTTTTCAAAATTTTTGTGGGAAATAATTAGGCTTAGTAATTTAGAATATTATGTCGAAGAAACATAGGGTATAAAACAGTAAAAGAGGTCGTAAAATCGAACACCTAATTTGAAAACCCTAATCCGAGACGTTTGAAGCACGTGCTAAAAATCGAGTTATAGGCGACATTTTATGAAATTTTGGTGGGGAATGATTAGGCTTCATGACTTAAAATAGAATTTCGAAGAAAAGGAGTGTATAAAACAGTAAACGATTGCTTAAAATTGAAACCTTATTGCGGGACGTTTGAAGCACGTGCAAAAAATAAAAAAAAATAAAAACCCGAGTAATACTAGATGTTTTTTGAAATTTTTGTGGGAAATGATCAGGATTAGTAATTTAGAATATTATGTCGACGAAACATAGGGTATAAAACAGTAAAAGATGGCATAAATCGAAACCTAATTTGGAAACCATAATCCAAGTCGTTTGAAGCACGTGCTAAAAAATCGATTATAAGGCGACATTTTAAGAAATTTTTTTGGGGAATGATTAGGCTTCATGACTTATAAAAGAATTCGAAGAAAAGGAGTGTATAAAATAGTAAACGATTGCTTAAAATTGAAACCTTATTCCGGGACGTTAGAAGCACGTGCAAAAAAAAAAAAAATAAAAAAAAAACCGAGTAATACTAGATGTTTTTTAAAAATTTTGAGGGAAATGATTAGGCTTAGTAATTTAGAATAGAATTTCGAAGAAACATGGGGTATAAAACAGTAAAAGAGGTCGTAAAATCGAAAACCTAATTTGGAAACCCTAATCCGGGACGTTTGATGCACGTGCTAAAAAATCGATTATAAGGCGACATTTTAAGAAATTTTTGTGGGGAATGATTAGGCTTCATGACTTAGAATAAAATTACGAAGAAAAGGAGTGTATAAAATAGTAACCGATTGCTTTAAATTGAAACCTTATTCCGGGACGTTTGAAGCACGTGCAAAAAAAAAAAAAAAAAAAAAACCGAGTAATACTAGATGTTTTTTAAAATTTTTGTGGGAAATAATTAGGCTTAGTAATTTAGAATATTATGTCGAAGAAAACATAGGGTATAAAACAGTAAAAGAGGTCGTAAAATCGACAACCTAATTTGGAAACCCTAATCCGGGACGTTTGAAGCACGTGCTAAAAATCGAGTAATAGGCGACATTTTATGAAATTTTGGTGGGGAATGATTAGGCTTAATGACTTAAAATAGAATTTCGAAGAAAAGGAGTGTATAAAATAGTAAACGATCGCTTAAAATTGAAACCTTATTCCGGGACGTTTGAAGCACGTGCAAAAAAAAAAAAAATAAAAAAAAAATAAAAAAAAAAGAAACCGAGTAATACTAGATGGTTTTTAAAATTTTTGTGGGAAATGATCAGGCTTAGTAATTTAGAATATTATGTCGAAGAAACATAGGGTATAAAACAGTAAAAGATGGCGTAAAATCGAAACCTATTTGGAAACCGTAATCCAAGACGTTTGAAACACGTGCTAAAAAATCGATTATAAGGCGACATTTTAAGAAATTTTTGTGGGGAATGATTAGGCTTCATGACTTATAATAGAATTTCGAAGAAAATGAGTGTATAAAATAGTAAACGATTTCTTAAAATCGAAACCTTATTCCGGGACTTTTGAAGCACGTGCAAAAAAAAAATAAAAAAAAAACCGAATAATACTAGATGTTTTTTAAAATTTTTGTGGGAAATGATCAGGCTTAGTAGTTTAGAATATTATGTGGAAGAAACATAGGGTATAAAACAGTAAAAGATGGCGTAAAATCGAAACCTAATTTTGAAACCCTAATCCGGGACGTTTGAAGCACGTGCTAAAAAATCGATTATTAGGCGATATTTTAAGGAATATTTGTGGGGAATGATTAGGCTTCATGACTTAGAATTGAATTTCGAAGAAAAGGAGTGTATAAAATAGTAAACGATTGCTTAAAATTGAAACCTTATTCCTGGACGTTTGAAGCACGTCCAAAAAAAAAAAAAATCGAGTAATACTAGATGTTTTTTAAAATTTTTGTGGGAAATGATCATGCTTAGTAATTTAGAATAGAATTTCGAAGAAACATAGGGTATAAAACAGTAAAAGAGGTCGTAAAATCGAAAACCTAATTTGGAAACCCTAATCCGGGACGTTTGAAGCACGTGCTAAAAAATCGATTATAAGGCGACATTTTAAGAAATTTTTTTGGGGAATGATTAGGCATCATGACTTATAAAAGAATTCGAAGAAAAGGAGTGTATAAAATAGTAAACGATTACTTAAAATTGAAACCTTATTCCGGGACGTTAGAAGCACGTGCAAAAAAAAAAAATAAAAAAAAAACCGAGTAATACTAGATGTTTTTTAAAAATTTTGAGGGAAATGATTAGGCTTAGTAATTTAGAATAGAATGTCGAAGAAACATGGGGTATAAAACAGTAAAAGAGGTCGTAAAATCGAAAACCTAATTTGGAAACCCTAATCCGGGACGTTTGAAGCACGTGCTAAAAAATCGATTATAAGGCGACATTTTAAGAAATTTTTGTGGGGAATGATTAGGCTTCATGACTTAGAATAAAATTACGAAGAAAAGGAGTGTATAAAATAGTAACCGATTGCTTTAAATTGAAACCTTATTCCGGGACGTTTGAAGCACGTGCAAAAAAAAAAAAAAAAAAAAAAAACCGAGTAATACTAGATGTTTTTTAAAATTTTTGTGGGAAATAATTAGGCTTAGTAATTTAGAATATTATGTCGAAGAAAACATAGGGTATAAAACAGTAAAAGAGGTCGTAAAATCGACAACCTAATTTGGAAACCCTAATCCGGGACGTTTGAAGCACGTGCTAAAAATCGAGTAATAGGCGACATTTTATGAAATTTTGGTGGGGAATGATTAGGCTTAATGACTTAAAATAGAATTTCGAAGAAAAGGAGTGTATAAAATAGTAAACGATCGCTTAAAATTGAAACCTTATTCCGGGACGTTTGAAGCACGTGCAAAAAAAAAAAATAAAAAAAAATAAAAAAAAAAGAAACCGAGTAATACTAGATGGTTTTTAAAATTTTTGTGGGAAATGATCAGGCTTAGTAATTTAGAATATTATGTCGAAGAAACATAGGGTATAAAACAGTAAAAGATGGCGTAAAATCGAAACCTATTTGGAAACCGTAATCCAAGACGTTTGAAGCACGTGCTAAAAAATCGATTATAAGGCGACATTTTAAGAAATTTTTGTGGGGAATGATTAGGCTTCATGACTTATAATAGAATTTCGAAGAAAATGAGTGTATAAAATAGTAAACGATTTCTTAAAATCGAAACCTTATTCCGGGACTTTTGAAGCACGTGCAAAAAAAAAAAAAAAAAAAAAAACCGAATAATACTAGATGTTTTTTAAAATTTTTGTGGGAAATGATCAGGCTTAGTAGTTTAGAATATTATGTGGAAGAAACATAGGGTATAAAACAGTAAAAGATGGCGTAAAATCGAAACCTAATTTTGAAACCCTAATCCGGGACGTTTGAAGCACGTGCTAAAAAATCGATTATTAGGCGATATTTTAAGGAATATTTGTGGGGAATGATTAGGCTTCATGACTTAGAATTGAATTTCGAAGAAAAGGAGTGTATAAAATAGTAAACGATTGCTTAAAATTGAAACCTTATTCCTGGACGTTTGAAGCACGTCCAAAAAAAAAAAAATCGAGTAATACTAGATGTTTTTTAAAATTTTTGTGGGAAATGATCATGCTTAGTAATTTAGAATAGAATTTCGAAGAAACATAGGGTATAAAACAGTAAAAGAGGTCGTAAAATCGAAAACCTAATTTGGAAACCCTAATCCGGGACGTTTGAAGCACGTGCTAAAAAATCGATTATAAGGCGACATTTTAAGAAATTTTTGTGGGGAATGATTAGGCTTCATGACTTAGAATAAAATTACGAAGAAAAGGAGTGTATAAAATAGTAACCGATTGCTTCAAATTGAAACCTTATTCCGGGACGTTTGAAGCACGTGCAAAAAAAAAAAAAATAAAATAAAACCGAATAATACTAGATGTTTTATAAAATTTGTGTGGGAAATAATCAGGCTTAGTAATTTAGAATATTATGTCAAATAAAACATAGGGTATAAAACAGTAAAAGAGGTCGTAAAATCGAAAACCTAATTTTGAAACCCTAATCCGGGACGTTTGAAGCACGTGCTAAAAATCGAGTAATAGGCGACATTTTATGAAATTTTGGTGGGGAATGATTAGGCTTCATGACTTAAAATAGTATTTCGAAGAAAAGGAGTGTATAAAATAGTAAACGATCGCTTAAAATTGAAACCTTATTGCGGGACGTTTGAAGCACGTGCAAAACAAAAAAAAAAAAAAACCGAGTAATACTAGATGTTTTTTAAAATTTTTGTGTGAAATGATCAGGGTTAGTAATTTAGAATATAATGTCGAAGAAACATAGGGTATAAAACAGTAAAAGATGGCGTAAAATCGAAACCTATTTGGAAACCGTAATCCAAGACGTTTGAAGCACGTGCTAAAAAATCGATTATAAGGCGACATTTTAAGAAATTTTTGTGGGGAATGATTAGGCTTCATTACTTATAATAGAATTTCGAAGAAAATGAGTGTATAAAATAGTAAACGATTGCTTAAAATTGAAACCTTATTGCGGGACGTTTGAAGCACGTGCAAAAAAAAAAAAAAAAAAAAAAAAAAAAAAAAAAAAAAAAAAAAAAAAAAACCTGAGTAATACTAGAGGTTTTTTAAAATTTTTGTGGGAAATGATCAGGCTTAGTATTTAGAATAGAATGTCGAAGAAACATAGGGTATAAAACTGTAAAAGAGGTCGTAAAATTGAAAAACTAATATGGAAACCCTAATCCGGGACGTTTGAAGCACGTGCTAAAAAATCGAGTAATGGGCGACATTTTAAGAAATTTCGGTGGGGAATGATTAGGCTTCATGACTTAGAATAGAATTTCAAATAAAAGGATTGTATAAAATAGTAAACGATTGCTTAAAATCGAAACCTTATTCCGGGACGTTTGAAGCACGTGCAAAAAAAAAAAAAAAAAAAAAAACACCGAGTAATACTAGATGTTTTTTAAAATTTTTTGTGGGAAATGATCAGGCTTAGTAATTTAGAATAGAATGTCGAAGAAACATAGGGTATAAAACAGTAAAAGAGGTCGTAAAATCGAAAACCTAATTTGGAAACCCTCATCCGGGACGTTTGAAGCACGTGCTAAAAATCGAGTAATAGGCGACATTTTATGAAATTTTGGTGGGGAATGATTAGGCTTCATGACTTAGAATAGAATTTCAAAGAAAAGGAGTGTATAAAATAGTAAACAATTGCTTAAAATTGAAACCTTATTCTGGGACGTTTGAAGCACGTGCAAAAAGAAAAAAAAAACCGAGTAATACTAGATGTTTTTTAATATTTTTGTGGGAAATGATCAGGCTTAGTAATTTAGAATATTATGTCGAAGAAACATAGGGTATAAAACAGTAGAAGATGGCGTAAAATCGAAACCTAATTTGGAAACCGTAATCCGGGACGTTTGAAGCACGTGCTAAAAAATCAATTATAAGGTGACATTTTAAGAAAATTTTGTGGGGAATGATTCAGCTTCAAGACTTAGAATAAAATTACGAAGAAAAGGAGTGTATACAATAGTAAACGATTGCTTAAAATTGAAACCTTATTGCGGGACATTTGAAGCACGTGAAAAAAAAAAAAAAAAAAAAACCCGAGTAATACTAGATGTTTTTTAAAATTTTTGTGGGAAATGATCAGGCTTAGTAATTTAGAATATTATGTCGATGAAACATAGGGTATAAAAAAGTAAAAGATCGCATAAAATCGAAACCTAATTTGGAAACCCTAAAACGGGACGTTTGAAGCACGTGCTAAAAAATCGATTATTAGGCGATATTTTAAGAAATTTTTGTTGGGAATGATTAGGCTTCATGACTTAGAATAGAAGTTCGAAGAAAAGGAGTGTATAAAATAGTAAACGATTGATTAAAATCGAAACCTTATTCCGGGACGTTTGAAGCACGTGCAAAAAAAAAAAAAAAAAACACCGAGTAATACTAGATGTTTTTTAAAATTTTTGTTGGAAATGATCAGGCTTAGTAATTTAGAATAGAATGTCGAAGAAACATAGGGTATAAAACAGTAAAAGAGGTCGTAAAATTGAAAACCTAATTTGGAAACCCTAATCCGGGACGTTTGAAGCACGTGCTAAAAATCGAGTAATAGGCGACATTTTATGAAATTTTGGTGGGGAATGATTAGGCTTCATGACTTATAATAGAATTTCGAAGAAAAGGAGTGTATAAAATAGTAAACGATTGCTTAAAATTGAAACCTTATTCCGGGACGTTTGAAGCACGTGCAAAAGAAAAAAAAAAAACCGAGTAATACTAGTTGTTTTTTAAAATTTTTGTGGGAAATGATCAGGCTTAGTAATTTAGAATATTATGTCGAAGAAACATAGGGTATAAAACAGTAAAAGATGGCATAAATCGAAACCTAATTTGGAAACCGTAATCCAAGACGTTTGACGCACGTTCTAAAAAATCGATTATAAGGCGACATTTTAAGAAATTTTTGTGGGGAATGATTAGGCTTCATGACTTATAATAGAATTTCGAAGAAAAGGAGTGTATAAAATAGTAAACGATTGCTTAAAATTGAAACCTTATTCCGGGACGTTTGAAGCACGTGCAAAAAAAAAAAAAAAAAAAAAAACCGAGTAATACTAGATCTTTTTTAAAATTTTTGAGGGAAATGATTAGGCTTAGTAATTTAGAATAGAATGTCGAAGAAACATAGGGTATAAAACAGTAACAGAGGTCGTAAAATCGAAAACCTAATTTGGAAACCCTAATCCGGGACGTTTGAATCACGTGCTAAAAATCGAGTAATAGGCGACATTTTATGAAATTTTGGTGGGGAATGATTAAGCTTCATGACTTAGAATAGAATTTCAAAGAAAAGGAGTGTATAAAATAGTAAACGATTACTTAAAATCGAAAACTTATTCCGGGACGTTTGAAGCACGTGCAAAAAAAAAAAAAAAAAAAAACCGAGTAATACTAGATGTTTTTTAAAATTTTTGTGGGAAATAATCAGGCTTAGTAATTTAGAATAGAATGTCGAAGAAACATAGGGTATAAAACAGTAAAAGAGGTCGTAAAATCGAAAACCTAATTTGGAAACCCTAATCCGGGACGTTTGAAGCACGTGATAAAAAATCGACTAATAGGCGACATTTTAAGAAATTTTGGTGGGAAATGATTAGGCTTCATGACTTAGAATAGAATTTCGAAGAAAAGGAGTGTATAAAATAGTAAACGATTGCTTAAAATCGAAACCTTATTCCGGGACTTTTGACGCACGTGCAAAAAAAATAAAAAAAAAAAAAAACCGAATAATACTAGATGTTTTTTAAAATTTTTGTGGGAAATGATCAGGCTTAGTAATTTAGAATATTATGTGGAAGAAACATAGGGTATAAAACAATAAAAGATTGCGTAAAATCGAAACCTAATTTTGAAACCCTAATCCGGGACGTTTGAAGCACGTGCTAAAAAATCGATTATTAGGCGATATTTTAAGGAATATTTGTGGGGATTGATTAGGCTTCATGACTTAGAATAGAATTTCCAAGAAAAGGAGTGTATAAAATAGTAAACGATTGCTTAAAATCGAAACCTTATTCCGGGACTTTTGACGCACGTGCAAAAAAAATAAAAAAAAAAAAACCGAATAATACTAGATGTTTTTTAAAATTTTTGTGGGAAATGATCAGGCTTAGTAATTTAGAATATTATGTCGAAGAAACATAGGGTATAAAACTGTAAAAGATGGCGTAAAATTGAAATCTAATTTTGAAACCCTAATCCGGGACGTTTGAAGCACGTGCTAAAAAATCGATTATTAGGCGATATTTTAAGGAATATTTGTGGGGAATGATTAGGCTTCATGACTTAGACTAGAATTTCCAAGAAAAGGAGTGTATAAAATAGTAAACGATTGCTTAAAATCGAAACCTTATTCCGGGACTTTTGAAGCACGTGCAAAAAAAAAATAAAAAAAAAACCGAATAATACTAGATGTTTTTTAAAATTTTTGTGGGAAATGATCAGGATTAGTAATCTAGAATATTATGTGGAAGAAACATAGGGTATAAAACAATAAAAGATTGCGTAAAATCGAAACCTAATTTTGAAACCCTAATCCGGGACGTTTGAAGCACGTGCTAAAAAATCGATTATTAGGCGATATTTTAAGGAATATTTGTGGGAAATGATTAGGCTTCATGACTTAGAATAGAATTTCCAAGAAAAGGAGTGTATAAAATAGTAAACGATTGCTTAAAATCGAAACCTTATTCCGGGACTTTTGAAGCACGTGCAAAAAAAAATAAAAAAAAAAACCGAATAATACTAGATGTTTTTTAAAATTTTTGTGGGAAATGATCAGGCTTAGTAATTTAGAATATTATGTGGAAGAAACATAGGGTATAAAACAATAAAAGATTGCGTAAAATCGAAACCTAATTTTGAAACCCTAATCCGGGACGTTTGAAGCACGTGCTAAAAAATCGATTATTAGGCGATATTTTAAGGAATATTTGTGGGGAATGATTAGGCTTCATGATTTAGAATAGAATTTCCAAGAAAAGGAGTGTATAAAATAGTAAACGATTGCTTAAAATCGAAACCTTATTCCGGGACTTTTGAAGCACGTGCAAAAAAAAACAAAAAAAAAAAAAACCGAATAATACTAGTTGTTTTTTAAAATTTTTGTGGGAAATGATCAGGCTTAGTAATTTAGAATATTATGTCGAAGAAACATAGGGTATAAAAAAGTAAAAGATGGCGTAAAATCGAAACCTAATTTTGAAACCCTAATCCGGGACGTTTGAAGCACGTGCTAAAAAATCGATTATTAGGCGATATTTTAAGGAATATTTGTGGGGAATGATTAGGCTTCATGACTTAGAATAGAATTTCCAAGAAAAGGAGTTTATAAAATAGTAAACGATTGCTTAAAATCGAAACCTTATTCCGGGACTTTTGAAGCACGTGCAAAAAAAAAATAAAAAAAAAAAAACCGAATAATACTAGATGTTTTTTAAAATTTTTGTGGGAAATGATCAGGCTTAGTAATTTAGAATATTATGTGGAAGAAACATAGGGTATAAAACAATAAAAGATTGCGTAAAATCGAAACCTAATTTTGAAACCCTAATCCGGGACGTTTGAAGCACGTGCTAAAAAATCGATTATTAGGCGATATTTTAAGGAATATTTGTGGGGAATGATTAGGCTTCATGACTTAGAATAGAATTTCCAAGAAAAGGAGTGTATAAAATAGTAAACGATTGCTTAAAATCGAAACCTTATTCCGAGACTTTTGAAGCACGTGCAAAAAAAAACAAAAAAAAAAAAACCGAATAATACTAGTTGTTTTTTAAAATTTTTGTGGGAAATGATCAGGCTTAGTAATTTAGAATATTATGTCGAAGAAACATAGGGTATAAAACAGTAAAAGATGGCGTAAAATCGAAACCTAATTTTAAACCCTAATCCTGGACGTTTGAAGCACGTGCTAAAAAATCGATTATTAGGCCATATTTTAAGGAATATTTGTGGGGAATGATTAGGCTTGATGACTTAGAATAGAATTTCCAAGAAAAGGAGTGTATAAAATAGTAAACGATTGCTTAAAATCGAAACCTTATTCCGGGACTTTTGAAGCACGTGCAAAAAAAAAAATAAAAAAAAAACCGAATAATACTAGATGTTTTTTAAAATTTTTGTGGGAAATGATCAGGCTTAGTAATTTAGAATATTATGTCGAAGAAACATAGGGTATAAAACAGTAAAAGATGGCGTAAAATCGAAACCTAATTTTGAAACCCTAATCCGGGACGTTTGAAGCACGTGCTAAAAAATCGATTATTAGGCGATATTTTAAGGAATATTTGTGGGGAATGATTAGGCTTCATGACTTAGAATAGAATTTCCAAGAAAAGGAGTGTATAAAATAGTAAACGATTGCTTAAAATCGAAAACTTATTCAGGGACGTTTGAAGCACGTGCAAAAAAAAAAAAAAAAAAAAAACCGAGTAATACTAGATGTTTTTTAAAATTTTTGTGGGAAATAATCAGGCTTAGTAATTTAGAATAGAATGTCGAAGAAACATAGGGTATAAAACAGTAAAAGAGGTCGTAAAATCGAAAACCTAATTTGGAAACCCTAATCCGGGACGTTTGAAGCACGTGATAATAAATCGAGTAATAGGCGAAATTTTAAGACATTTTTTTGGGGAATGATTAGGCTTCATGACTTAGAATCGAATTTCGAAGAAAATGAGTGTATAAAATAGTAACTGATTGCTTAAAATTGAAACCTTATTCTGAGACGTTTGTAGCACGTGCAAAAAAAAAAAAAAAAAAACCCAGTATTACTAGATTTTTTTTCAAAATTTTTGTGGGAAATGATCAGGCTTAGTAATTTAGAATATTATGTCGAAGAAACATAGGGTATAAAACAGTAAAAGATGGCGTAAAATCGAAACCTAATTTTGAAACCCTAATCCGGGACGTTTGAAGCACGTGCTAAAAAATCGATTATTAGGCGATATTTTAAGGAATATTTGTGGGGAATAATTAGGCTTCATGACTTAGAATAGAATTTCCAAGAAAAGGAGTGTATAAAATAGTAAACGATTGCTTAAAATCGAAAACTTATTCAGGGACGTTTGAAGCACGTGCAAAAAAAAAAAAAAAAAAAAAACCGAGTAATACTAGATGTTTTTTAAAATTTTTGTGGGAAATAATCAGGCTTAGTAATTTAGAATAGAATGTCGAAGAAACATAGGGTATAAAACAGTAAAAGAGGTCGTAAAATCGAAAACCTAATTTGGAAACCCTAATCCGGGACGTTTGAAGCACGTGATAATAAATCGAGTAATAGGCGAAATTTTAAGACATTTTTTTGGGGAATGATTAGGCTTCATGACTTAGAATCGAATTTCGAAGAAAATGAGTGTATAAAATAGTAACTGATTGCTTAAAATTGAAACCTTATTCTGAGACGTTTGTAGCACGTGCAAAAAAAAAAAAAAAAAACCCAGTATTACTAGATTTTTTTTCAAAATTTTTGTGGGAAATGATCAGGCTTAGTAATTTAGAATATTATGTCGAAGAAACATAGGGTATAAAACAGTAAAAGATGGCGTAAAATCGAAACCTAATTTTGAAACCCTAATCCGGGACGTTTGAAGCATGTGCTAAAAAATTGATTATTAGGCGATATTTTAAGGAATATTTGTGGGGAATGATTAGGCTTCATGACTTAGAATAGAATTTCCAAGAAAAGGAGTGTATAAAATAGTAAACGATTGCTTAAAATCGAAACCTTATTCCGGGACTTTTGAAGCACGTGCAAAAAAAAATAAAAAATAAAAAACCGAATAATACTAGATGTTTTTTAAAATTTTTGTGGGAAATGATCAGGCTTAGTAATTTAGAATATTATGTGGAAGAAACATAGGGTATAAAACAATAAAAGATTGCGTAAAATCGAAACCTAATTTTGAAACCCTAATCCGGGACGTTTGAAGCACGTGCTAAAAAATCGATTATTAGGCGATATTTTAAGGAATATTTGTGGGGAATGATTAGGCTTCATGACTTAGAATAGAATTTCCAAGAAAAGGAGTGTATAAAATAGTAAACGATTGCTTAAAATCGAAACCTTATTCTGGGACTTTTGAAGCACGTGCAAAAAAAAATAAAAAAAAAAAAAAACCGAGTAATACTAGATGTTTTTTAAAATTTTTGTGGGAAATGATCAGGCTTAGTAATTTAGAATAGAATGTCGAAGAAACATAGGGTATAAAACAGTAAAAGAGGTCGTAAAATCGAAAACCTAATTTGGAAACCCTAATCCGGGATGTTTGAAGCACGTGCTAAAAAATCGATTATAAGGCGACATTTTAAGAAATTTTTGTGGGGAATGATTAGGCTTCATGACTTATAATAGAATTTCGAAGAAAAGGAGTGTATAAAATAGTAAACGATTGCTTAAAATTGAAACCTTATTCCGGGACGTTTGAAGCACGTGCAAAAGAAAAAAAAAAACCGAGTAATACTAGTTGTTTTTTAAAATTTTTGTGGGAAATGATCAGGCTTAGTAATTTAGAATATTATGTCGAAGAAACATAGGGTATAAAACAGTAAAAGAGGGCGTAAAATCGAAACCTAATTTTGAAACCCTAATCCGGGACGTTTGAAGCACGTGCTAAAAAATCGAGTAATAGGCGATATTTTAAGGAATATTTGTGGGGAATGATTAGGCTTCATGACTTAGAATAGAATTTCCAAGAAAAGGAGTGTATAAAATAGTAAACGATTGCTTAAAATCGAAACCTTATTCCGGGACTTTTGAAGCACGTGCAAAAAAAAATTAAAAAAAAAACCGAATAATACTAGATGTTTTTTAAAATTTTTGTGGGAAATGATCAGGCTTAGTAATTTAGAATATTATGTCGAAGAAACATAGGGTATAAAACAGTAAAAGATGGCGTAAAATCGAAACCTAATTTTGAAACCCTAATCCGGGACGTTTGAAGCACGTGCTAAAAAATCGATTATTAGGCGATATTTTAAGGAATATTTGTGGGGAATGATTAGGCTTCATGACTTAGAATAGAATTTCCAAGAAAAGGAGTGTATAAAATAGTAAACGATTGCTTAAAATCGAAAACTTATTCAGGGACGTTTGAAGCACGTGCAAAAAAAAAAAAAAAAAAAAAACCGAGTAATACTAGATGGTTTTTAAAATTTTTGTGGGAAATAATCAGGCTTAGTAATTTAGAATAGAATGTCGAAGAAACATAGGGTATAAAACAGTAAAAGAGGTCGTAAAATCGAAAACCTAATTTGGAAACCCTAATCCGGGACGTTTGAAGCACGTGATAATAAATCGAGTAATAGGCGAAATTTTAAGACATTTTTTTGGGGAATGATTAGGCTTCATGACTTAGAATCGAATTTCGAAGAAAATGAGTGTATAAAATAGTAACTGATTGCTTAAAATTGAAACCTTATTCTGAGACGTTTGTAGCACGTGCAAAAAAAAAAAAAAAAAAACCCAGTATTACTAGATTTTTTTTCAAAATTTTTGTGGGAAATGATCAGGCTTAGTAATTTAGAATATTATGTCGAAGAAACATAGGGTATAAAACAGTAAAAGATGGCGTAAAATCGAAACCTAATTTTGAAACCCTAATCCGGGACGTTTGAAGCACGTGCTAAAAAATCGATTATTAGGCGATATTTTAAGGAATATTTGTGGGGAATGATTAGGCTTCATGACTTAGAATAGAATTTCCAAGAAAAGGAGTGTATAAAATAGTAAACGATTGCTTAAAATCGAAAACTTATTCAGGGACGTTTGAAGCACGTGCAAAAAAAAAAAAAAAAAAAAAAACCGAGTAATACTAGATGGTTTTTAAAATTTTTGTGGGAAATAATCAGGCTTAGTAATTTAGAATAGAATGTCGAAGAAACATAGGGTATAAAACAGTAAAAGAGGTCGTAAAATCGAAAACCTAATTTGGAAACCCTAATCCGGGACGTTTGAAGCACGTGATAATAAATCGAGTAATAGGCGAAATTTTAAGACATTTTTTTGGGGAATGATTAGGCTTCATGACTTAGAATCGAATTTCGAAGAAAATGAGTGTATAAAATAGTAACTGATTGCTTAAAATTTTGAAACCTTATTCTGAGACGTTTGTAGCACGTGCAAAAAAAAAAAAAAAAAAAACCCAGTATTACTAGATTTTTTTTCAAAATTTTTGTGGGAAATGATCAGGCTTAGTAATTTAGAATATTATGTCGAAGAAACATAGGGTATAAAACAGTAAAAGATGGCGTAAAATCGAAACCTAATTTTGAAACCCTAATCCGGGACGTTTGAAGCATGTGCTAAAAAATTGATTATTAGGCGATATTTTAAGGAATATTTGTGGGGAATGATTAGGCTTCATGACTTAGAATAGAATTTCCAAGAAAAGGAGTGTATAAAATAGTAAACGATTGCTTAAAATCGAAACCTTATTCCGGGACGTTTGAAGCACGTGCAAAAAAAAATAAAAAATAAAAAACCGAATAATACTAGATGTTTTTTAAAATTTTTGTGGGAATTGATCAGGCTTAGTAATTTAGAATATTATGTGGAAGAAACATAGGGTATAAAACAATAAAAGATTGCGTAAAATCGAAACCTAATTTTGAAACCCTAATCCGGGACGTTTGAAGCACGTGCTAAAAAATCGATTATTAGGCGATATTTTAAGGAATATTTGTGGGGAATGATTAGGCTTCATGACTTAGAATAGAATTTCCAAGAAAAGGAGTGTATAAAATAGTAAACGATTGCTTAAAATCGAAACCTTATTCCGGGACTTTTGAAGCACGTGCAAAAAAAAATTAAAAAAAAAAACCGAGTAATACTAGATGTTTTTTAAAATTTTTGTTGGAAATGATCAGGCTTAGTAATTTAGAATAGAATGTCGAAGAAACATAGGGTATAAAACAGTAAAAGAGGTCGTAAAATCGAAAACCTAATTTGGAAACCCTAATCCGGGACGTTTGAAGCACGTGATAAAAAATCGAGTAATAGGCGACATTTTAAGACATTTTTTTTGGGAATGATTAGGCTTCATGACTTAGAATCGAATTTCGAAGAAAAGGAGTGTATAAAATAGTAACCGATTGCTTAAAATTGAAAGCTTATTCTGAGACGTTTGAAGCACGTGCAAAAAAAAAAAAAAAAAAAAAAAAAACCCAGTATTACTAGATGTTCTTTAAAATTTTTGTTGGAAATGATCAGGCTTAGTAATTTAGAATATTATGTCGAAGAAACATAGGGTATAAAACAGTAAAAGATGGCGTAAAATCGAAACCTAATTTTGAAACCCTAATCCGGGACGTTTGAAGCACGTGCTAAAAAATCGATTATTAGGCGATATTTTAAGGAATATTTGTGGGGAATGATTCGGCTTCATGACTTAGAATAGAATTTCGAAGAAAAGGAGTGTATAAAATAGTAAACGATTGCTTAAAATCGAAACCTTATTCCGAGACTTTTGAAGCACGTGCAAAAAAAAAAAAAAAAAAAAAAAAACCGAATAATACTAGATGTTTTTTAAAATTTTTGTGGGAAATGATCAGGCTTAGTAATTTAGAATATTATGTGGAAGAAATATAGGGTATAAAACAATAAAAGATTGCGTAAAATCGAAACCTAATTTTGAAACCCTAATCCGGGACATTTGAAGCACGTGCTAAAAAATCGATTATTAGGCGATATTTTAAGGAATATTTGTTGGGAATGATTAGGCTTCATGACTTAGAATAGAATTTTGAAGAAAAGGAGTGTATAAAATAGTAAACGATTGCTTAAAATTGAAACCTTATTCCGGGACGTTTGAAGCACGTCCAAAAAAAAAAAAAAAACCAAGTAATACTAGATGTTTTTTAAAATTTTTGTGGGAAATGATCAGGCTTAGTAATTTAGAAAATTATGTGGAAGAAACATAGGGTATAAAATAGTAAAAGATGGCGTAAAATCGAAACCTAATTTTGAAACCCTAATCCGGGACGTTTGAAGCACGTGCTAAAAAATCGATTATTAGGCGATATTTTAAGGAATATTTGTGGGGAATGATTAGGCTTCATGACTTAGAATAGAATTTCGAAGAAAAGGAGTGTATAAAATAGTAAACGATTGCTTAAAATCGAAACCTTATTCCGGGACGTTTGAAGCACGTGCAAAAAAAAATAAAAAAAAAACCGAATAATACTAGATGTTTTTTAAAATTTTTGTGGGAAATGATCAGGCTTAGTAATTTAGAATAGAATGTCGAAGAAACATAGGGTATAAAACAGTAAAAGAGGTCGTAAAATCGAAAACCTAATTTGGAAACCCTAATCCGGGACGTTTGAAGCACGTGATAAAAAATCGAGTAATAGGCGACATTTTAAGACATTTTTTTGGGGAATGATTAGGCTCCATGACTTAGAATCGAATTTCGAAGAAAAGGAGTTATAAAATAGTAACCGATTGCTTAAAATTGAAACCTTATTCTGAGACGTTTGAAGCACGTGCAAAAAAAAAAAAAAAAAAAAAAAAACCCAGTATTACTAGATGTTTTTTAAAATTTTTGTGGGAAATGATCAGGCTTAGTAATTTAGAATCTTATGTCGAAGAAACATAGGGTATAAAACAGTAAAAGATGGCGTAAAATCGAAACCTAATTTTGAAACCCTAATCCGGGACGTTTGAAGCACGTGCTAAAAAATTGTTTATTAGGCGATATTTTAAGAAATTTTTGTGGGGAATGATTAGGCTTAGTGACTTAGAATAAAATTACGAAGAAAAGGAGTGTATAAAATAGTAACCGATTGCTTCAAATTGAAACCTTATTCCGGGACGTTTGAAGCACGTGAAAAAAAAAAAAAAAAAACCGAGTAATACTAGATGTTTTTTAAAATTTTTGTGGGAAATGATCAGGCTTAGTAATTTAGAATATTATGTGGAAGAAACATAGGGTATAAAATAGTAAAAGATGGCGTAAAAACGAAACCTAATTTTGAAACCCTAATCCGGGACATTTGAAGCACGTGCTAAAAAATCGATTATTAGGCGATATTTTAAGGAATATTTGTGGGGAATGATTAGGCTTCATGACTTAGAATTGAATTTCGAAGAAAAGGAGTGTATAAAATAGTAAACGATTGCTTAAAATCGAAACCTTATTCCGAGACTTTTGAAGCACGTGCAAAAAAAAAAAAAAAAAAAAACCGAATAATACTAGATGTTTTTTAAAATTTTTGTGGGAAATGATCAGGCTTAGTAATTTAGAATATTATGTGGAAGAAACATAGGGTATAAAACAGTAAAAGAGGTCGTAAAATCGAAAACCTAATTTGGAAACCCTAATCCGGGACGTTTGAAGCACGTGATAAAAAATCGAGTAATAGGCGACATTTTAAGACATTTTTTTGGGGAATGATTAGGCTCCATGACTTAGAATCGAATTTCGAAGAAAAGGAGTTATAAAATAGTAACCGATTGCTTAAAATTGAAACCTTATTCTGAGACGTTTGAAGCACGTGCAAAAAAAAAAAAAAAAAAAAAACCCAGTATTACTAGATGTTTTTTAAAATTTTTGTGGGAAATGATCAGGCTTAGTAATTTAGAATCTTATGTCGAAGAAACATAGGGTATAAAACAGTAAAAGATGGCGTAAAATCGAAACCTAATTTTGAAACCCTAATCCGGGACGTTTGAAGCACGTGCTAAAAAATTGTTTATTAGGCGATATTTTAAGGAATATTTGTGGGGAATGATTAGGCTTCATGACTTAGAATAGAATTTCGAAGAAAAGGAGTGTATAAAATAGTAAACGATTGCTTAAAATTGAAACCTTATTGCCGGACGTTTGAAGCACGTCCAAAAAAAAAAAAAAACCGAGTAATCCTAGATGTTTTTTAAAATTTTTGTGGGAAATGATCAGGCTTAGTAATTTAGAATATTATGTGGAAGAAACATAGGGTATAAAACAGTAAAAGATGGCGTAAAATCGAAACCTAATTTTGAAACCCTAATCCGGGACGTTTGATGCACGTGCTAAAAAATCGATTATTAGGCGATATTTTAAGGAATATTTGTGGGGAATGATTAGGCTTCATGACTTAGAATCGAATTTTGAAGAAAAGGAGTGTATAAAATAGTAAACGATTGCTTAAAATTGAAACCTTATTGCGGGACGTTTGAAGCACGTCCAAAAAAAAAAAAAAAAAACAAAAAACCGAGTAATACTAGATGTTTTTTAAAATTTTTGTGGGAAATGATCAGGCTTAGTAATTTAGAATATTATGTGGAAGAAACATAGGGTATAAAACAGTAAAAGATGGCGTAAAATCGAAACCTAATTTTGAAACCCTAATCCGGGACGTTTGAAGCACGTGCTAAAAAATCGATTATTAGGCGATATTTTAAGGAATATTTGTGGGGAATGATTAGGCTTCATGACTTAGAATTGAATTTCGAAGAAAAGGAGTGTATAAAATAGTAAACGATTGCTTAAAATTGAAACCTTATTGCGGGACGTTTGAAGCACGTCCAAAAAAAAAAAAAACCGAGTAATACTAGATGTTTTTTAAAATTTTTGTGGGAAATGATCAGGCTTAGTAATTTAGAATATTATGTGGAAGAAACATAGGGTATAAAATAGTAAAAGATGGCGTAAAAACGAAACCTAATTTTGAAACCCTAATCCGGGACATTTGAAGCACGTGCTAAAAAATCAATTATTAGGCGATATTTTAAGGAATATTTGTGGGGAATGATTAGGCTTCATGACTTAGAATTGAATTTCGAAGAAAAGGAGTGTATAAAATAGTAAACGATTGCTTAAAATTGAAACCTTATTCCGGGACGTTTGAAGCACGTCGAAAAAAAAAAAAAAAAAAACCGAGTAATACTAGATGTTTTTTAAAATTTTTGTGGGAAATGATCAGGCTTAGTAATTTAGAATAGAATGTCGAAGAAACATAGGGTATAAAACCGTAAAAGAGGTCGTAAAATCGAAAACCTAATTTGGAAACCCTAATCCGGGACGTTTGAAGCACGTGCTAAAAAAATCGATTATAAGGCGACATTTTAAGAAATTTTTGTGGGGAATGATTAGGCTTCATGACTTAGAATAAAATTACGAAGAAAAGAAGTGTATAAAATAGTAACCGATTGCTTCAAATTGAAACCTTATTGCGGGACGTTTGAAGCACGTGCAAAAAAAAAAAAAAAAAAAAAACCCGAGTAATACTAGATGTTTTTTAAAATTTTCTAGGGAAATGATTAGGCTTAGTAATTTAGAATAGAATGTCAAAGAAACATAGGGTATAAAACAGTAAAAGAGGTCGTAAAATCGAAAACCTAATTTGGAAACCCTAATCTGGGACGTTTGAAGCACGTGCTAAAAATCGAGTAATAGGCGACATTTTATGAAATTTTGGTGGGGAATGATTAGGCTTCATGACTTAGAATTGAATTTCGAAGAAAAGGAGTGTATAAAATAGTAAACGATTGCTTAAAATTGAAACCTTATTGCGGGACGTTTGAAGCACGTCCAAAAAAAAAAAAAAAAACCGAGTAATACTAGATGTTTTTTAAAATTTTTGTGGGAAATGATCAGGCTTAGTAATTTAGAATATTATGTGGAAGAAACATAGGGTATAAAACAGTAAAAGATGGCGTAAAATCGAAACCTATTTTTGAAACCCTAATCCGGGACGTTTGAAGCACGTGCTAAAAAATCGATTATTAGGCGATATTTTAAGGAATATTTGTGGGGAATGATTAGGCTTCATGACTTAGAATTGAATTTCGAAGAAAAGGAGTGTATAAAATAGTAAACGATTGCTTAAAATTGAAACCTTATTGCGGGACGTTTGAAGCACGTCCAAAAAAAAAAAAAAACCGAGTAATACTAGATGTTTTTTAAAATTTTTGTGGGAAATGATCAGGCTTAGTAATTTAGTATAGAATGTCGAAGAAACATAGGGTACAAAACAGTAAAAGAGGTCGTAAAATCGAAAACCTAATTTGGAAACCCTAATCCGGGACGTTTGAAGCACGTGATAAAAAATCGAGTAATAGGCGACATTTTAAGACATTTTTTGGGAATGATTAGGCTTCATGACTTAGAATCGAATTTCGAAGAAAAGGAGTGTATAAAATAGTAACCGATTGCTTAAAATTGAAACCTTATTCCGAGACTTTTGAAGCACGTGCAAAAAAAAAAAAAAAAAAAAACCGAATAATACTAGATGTTTTTTAAAATTTTTGTGGGAAATGATCAGGCTTAGTAATTTAGAATATTATGTGGAAGAAACATAGGGTATAAAACAGTAAAAGAGGTCGTAAAATCGAAAACCTAATTTGGAAACCCTAATCCGGGACGTTTGAAGCACGTGATAAAAAATCGAGTAATAGGCGACATTTTAAGACATTTTTTTGGGGAATGATTAGGCTCCATGACTTAGAATCGAATTTCGAAGAAAAGGAGTTATAAAATAGTAACCGATTGCTTAAAATTGAAACCTTATTCTGATACGTTTGAAGCACGTGCAAAAAAAAAAAAAAAAAAAAAACCCAGTATTACTAGATGTTTTTTAAAATTTTTGTGGGAAATGATCAGGCTTAGTAATTTAGAATCTTATGTCGAAGAAACATAGGGTATAAAACAGTAAAAGATGGCGTAAAATCGAAACCTAATTTTGAAACCCTAATCCGGGACGTTTGAAGCACGTGCTAAAAAATTGTTTATTAGGCGATATTTTAAGGAATATTTGTGGGGAATGATTAGGCTTCATGACTTAGAATAGAATTTCGAAGAAAAGGAGTGTATAAAATAGTAAACGATTGCTTAAAATTGAAACCTTATTGCCGGACGTTTGAAGCACGTCCAAAAAAAAAAAAAAACCGAGTAATCCTAGATGTTTTTTAAAATTTTTGTGGGAAATGATCAGGCTTAGTAATTTAGAATATTATGTGGAAGAAACATAGGGTATAAAACAGTAAAAGATGGCGTAAAATCGAAACCTAATTTTGAAACCCTAATCCGGGACGTTTGATGCACGTGCTAAAAAATCGATTATTAGGCGATATTTTAAGGAATATTTGTGGGGAATGATTAGGCTTCATGACTTAGAATCGAATTTTGAAGAAAAGGAGTGTATAAAATAGTAAACGATTGCTTAAAATTGAAACCTTATTGCGGGACGTTTGAAGCACGTCCAAAAAAAAAAAAAAACCGAGTAATACTAGATGTTTTTTAAAATTTTTGTGGGAAATGATCAGGCTTAGTAATTTAGAATATTATGTGGAAGAAACATAGGGTATAAAACAGTAAAAGATGGCGTAAAATCGAAACCTAATTTTGAAACCCTAATCCGGGACGTTTGAAGCACGTGCTAAAAAATCGATTATTAGGCGATATTTTAAGGAATATTTGTGGGGAATGATTAGGCTTCATGACTTAGAATTGAATTTCGAAGAAAAGGAGTGTATAAAATAGTAAACGATTGCTTAAAATTGAAACCTTATTGCGGGACGTTTGAAGCACGTCCAAAAAAAAAAAAAACCGAGTAATACTAGATGTTTTTTAAAATTTTTGTGGGAAATGATCAGGCTTAGTAATTTAGAATATTATGTGGAAGAAACATAGGGTATAAAATAGTAAAAGATGGCGTAAAAACGAAACCTAATTTTGAAACCCTAATCCGGGACATTTGAAGCACGTGCTAAAAAATCAATTATTAGGCGATATTTTAAGGAATATTTGTGGGGAATGATTAGGCTTCATGACTTAGAATTGAATTTCGAAGAAAAGGAGTGTATAAAATAGTAAACGATTGCTTAAAATTGAAACCTTATTCCGGGACGTTTGAAGCACGTCGAAAAAAAAAAAAAAAAAAACCGAGTAATACTAGATGTTTTTTAAAATTTTTGTGGGAAATGATCAGGCTTAGTAATTTAGAATAGAATGTCGAAGAAACATAGGGTATAAAACCGTAAAAGAGGTCGTAAAATCGAAAACCTAATTTGGAAACCCTAATCCGGGACGTTTGAAGCACGTGCTAAAAAATCGATTATAAGGCGACATTTTAAGAAATTTTTGTGGGGAATGATTAGGCTTCATGACTTAGAATAAAATTACGAAGAAAAGAAGTGTATAAAATAGTAACCGATTGCTTCAAATTGAAACCTTATTGCGGGACGTTTGAAGCACGTGCAAAAAAAAAAAAAAAAAAAAAAACCCGAGTAATACTAGATGTTTTTTAAAATTTTCTAGGGAAATGATTAGGCTTAGTAATTTAGAATAGAATGTCAAAGAAACATAGGGTATAAAACAGTAAAAGAGGTCGTAAAATCGAAAACCTAATTTGGAAACCCTAATCTGGGACGTTTGAAGCACGTGCTAAAAATCGAGTAATAGGCGACATTTTATGAAATTTTGGTGGGGAATGATTAGGCTTCATGACTTAGAATTGAATTTCGAAGAAAAGGAGTGTATAAAATAGTAAACGATTGCTTAAAATTGAAACCTTATTGCGGGACGTTTGAAGCACGTCCAAAAAAAAAAAAAAAAACCGAGTAATACTAGATGTTTTTTAAAATTTTTGTGGGAAATGATCAGGCTTAGTAATTTAGAATATTATGTGGAAGAAACATAGGGTATAAAACAGTAAAAGATGGCGTAAAATCGAAACCTATTTTTGAAACCCTAATCCGGGACGTTTGAAGCACGTGCTAAAAAATCGATTATTAGGCGATATTTTAAGGAATATTTGTGGGGAATGATTAGGCTTCATGACTTAGAATTGAATTTCGAAGAAAAGGAGTGTATAAAATAGTAAACGATTGCTTAAAATTGAAACCTTATTGCGGGACGTTTGAAGCACGTCCAAAAAAAAAAAAAAACCGAGTAATACTAGATGTTTTTTAAAATTTTTGTGGGAAATGATCAGGCTTAGTAATTTAGTATAGAATGTCGAAGAAACATAGGGTACAAAACAGTAAAAGAGGTCGTAAAATCGAAAACCTAATTTGGAAACCCTAATCCGGGACGTTTGAAGCACGTGATAAAAAATCGAGTAATAGGCGACATTTTAAGACATTTTTTGGGAATGATTAGGCTTCATGACTTAGAATCGAATTTCGAAGAAAAGGAGTGTATAAAATAGTAACCGATTGCTTAAAATTGAAACCTTATTGTGAGACGTTTGAAGCACGTGCAAAAAAAAAAAAAAAAAAAAAAAAAAAACCCAGTATTACTAGATGTTTTTTAAAATTTTTGTGGGAAATGATCAGGCTTAGTAATTTAGAATATTATGTCGAAGAAACATAGGGTATAAAACAATAAAAGATTGCGTAAAATCGAAACCTAATTTTGAAACCCTAATCCGGGACGTTTGAAGCACGTGCTAAAAAATCGATTATTAGGCGATATTTTAAGGAATATTTGTGGGGAATGATTAGGCTTCATGACTTAGAATAGAATTTCGAAGAAAAGGAGTGTATAAAATAGTAAACGATTGCTTAAAATTGAAACCTTATTACGGGACGTTTGAAGCACGTCCAAAAAAAAAAAAAACCGAGTAATACTAGATGTTTTTTAAAATTTTTGTGGGAAATGATCAGGCTTAGTAATTTAGAATATTATGTGGAAGAAACATAGGGTATAAAATAGTAAAAGATGGCGTAAAATCGAAACCTAATTTTGAATCCCTAATCCGGGACGTTTGAAGCACGTGCTAAAAAATCGATTATTAGGCGATATTTTAAGGAATATTTGTGGGGAATGATTAGGCTTCATGACTTAGAATAGAATTTCGAAGAAAAGGAGTGTATAAAATAGTAAACGATTGCTTAAAATTGAAACCTTATTCCGGGACGTTTGAAGCACGTCCAAAAAAAAAAAAAAAACCGAGTAATACTAGATGTTTTTTAAAATTTTTGTGGGAAATGATCAGGCTTAGTAATTTAGAATATTATGTCGAAGAAACATATGGTATAAAACAGTAAAAGATGGCGTAAAATGGAAACCTAATTTTGAAACCCTAATCCGGGACGTTTGAAGCACGTGCTAAAAAATCGATTATTAGGCGATATTTTAAGGAATATTTGTGGGGAATGATTAGGCTTCATGACTTAGAATTGAATTTCGAAGAAAAGGAGTGTATAAAATAGTAAACGATTGCTTAAAATTGAAACCTTATTGCGGGACGTTTGAAGCACGTCCAAAACAAAAAAAAAACCGAGTAATACTAGATGTTTTTTAAAATTTTTGTGGGAAATGATCAGGCTTAGTAATTTAGAATATTATGTGGAAGAAACATAGGGTATAAAATAGTAAAAGATGGCGTAAAATCGAAACCTAATTTTGAAACCCTAATCCGGGACGTTTGAAGCACGTGCTAAAAAATCGATTATTAGGCGATATTTTAAGGAATATTTGTGGGGAATGATTAGGCTTCATGACTTAGAATTGAATTTCGAAGAAAAGGAGTGTATAAAATAGTAAACGATTGCTTAAAATTGAAACCTTATTGCGGGACGTTTGAAGCACGTCCAAAAAAAAAACAAACCGAGTAATACTAGATGTTTTTTAAAATTTTTGTGGGAAATGATCAGGCTTAGTAATTTAGAATATTATGTGGAAGAAACATAGGGTATAAAATAGTAAAAGATGGCGTAAAAACGAAACCTAATTTTGAAACCCTAATCCGGGACATTTGAAGCACGTGCTAAAAAATCAATTATTAGGCGATATTTTAAGGAATATTTGTGGGGAATGATTAGGCTTCATGACTTAGAATTGAATTTCGAAGAAAAGGAGTGTATAAAATAGTAAACGATTGCTTAAAATTGAAACCTTATTCCGGGACGTTTGAAGCACGTCGAAAAAAAAAAAAAAAAAACCGAGTAATACTAGATGTTTTTTAAAATTTTTGTGGGAAATGATCAGGCTTAGTAATTTAGAATAGAATGTCGAAGAAACATAGGGTATAAAACCGTAAAAGAGGTCGTAAAATCGAAAACCTAATTTGGAAACCCTAATCCGGGACGTTTAAAGCACGTGCTAAAAAATCGATTATAAGGCGACATTTTAAGAAATTTTTGTGGGGAATGATTAGGCTTCATGACTTAGAATAAAATTACGAAGAAAAGAAGTGTATAAAATAGTAACCGATTGCTTCAAATTGAAACCTTATTCCGGGACGTTTGAAGCACGTGCAAAAAAAAAAAAAAAAAAAAAAAACCCGAGTAATACTAGATGTTTTTTAAAATTTTCTAGGGAAATGATTAGGCTTAGTAATTTAGAATAGAATGTCAAAGAAACATAGGGTATAAAACAGTAAAAGAGGTCGTAAAATCGAAAACCTAATTTGGAAACCCTAATCCGGGACGTTTGAAGCACGTGCTAAAAATCGAGTAATAGGCGACATTTTATGAAATTTTGGTGGGGAATGATTAGGCTTCATGACTTAGAATTGAATTTCGAAGAAAAGGAGTGTATAAAATAGTAAACGATTGCTTAAAATTGAAACCTTATTGCGGGACGTTTGAAGCACGTCCAAAAAAAAAAAAAAAAAACCGAGTAATACTAGATGTTTTTTAAAATTTTTGTGGGAAATGATCAGGCTTAGTAATTTAGAATATTATGTGGAAGAAACATAGGGTATAAAACAGTAAAAGATGGCGTAAAATCGAAACCTAATTTTGAAACCCTAATCCGGGACGTTTGAAGCACGTGCTAAAAAATCGATTATTAGGCGATATTTTAAGGAATATTTGTGGGGAATGATTAGGCTTCATGACTTAGAATTGAATTTCGAAGAAAAGGAGTGTATAAAATAGTAAACGATTGCTTAAAATTGAAACCTTATTGCGGGACGTTTGAAGCACGTCCAAAAAAAAAAAAAAAAACCGAGTAATACTAGATGTTTTTTAAAATTTTTGTGGGAAATGATCAGGCTTAGTAATTTAGTATAGAATGTCGAAGAAACATAGGGTACAAAACAGTAAAAGAGGTCGTAAAATCGAAAACCTAATTTGGAAACCCTAATCCGGGACGTTTGAAGCACGTGATAAAAAATCGAGTAATAGGCGACATTTTAAGACATTTTTTGGGAATGATTAGGCTTCATGACTTAGAATCGAATTTCGAAGAAAAGGAGTGTATAAAATAGTAACCGATTGCTTAAAATTGAAACCTTATTGTGAGACGTTTGAAGCACGTGCAAAAAAAAAAAAAAAAAAAAAAAAAACCCAGTATTACTAGATGTTTTTTAAAATTTTTGTGGGAAATGATCAGGCTTAGTAATTTAGAATATTATGTCGAAGAAACATAGGGTATAAAACAATAAAAGATTGCGTAAAATCGAAACCTAATTTTGAAACCCTAATCCGGGACGTTTGAAGCACGTGCTAAAAAATCGATTATTAGGCGATATTTTAAGGAATATTTGTGGGGAATGATTAGGCTTCATGACTTAGAATAGAATTTCGAAGAAAAGGAGTGTATAAAATAGTAAACGATTGCTTAAAATTGAAACCTTATTACGGGACGTTTGAAGCACGTCCAAAAAAAAAAAAAAACCGAGTAATACTAGATGTTTTTTAAAATTTTTGTGGGAAATGATCAGGCTTAGTAATTTAGAATATTATGTGGAAGAAACATAGGGTATAAAATAGTAAAAGATGGCGTAAAATCGAAACCTAATTTTGAATCCCTAATCCGGGACGTTTGAAGCACGTGCTAAAAAATCGATTATTAGGCGATATTTTAAGGAATATTTGTGGGGAATGATTAGGCTTCATGACTTAGAATAGAATTTCGAAGAAAAGGAGTGTATAAAATAGTAAACGATTGCTTAAAATTGAAACCTTATTCCGGGACGTTTGAAGCACGTCCAAAAAAAAAAAAAACCGAGTAATACTAGATGTTTTTTAAAATTTTTGTGGGAAATGATCAGGCTTATTTATTTAGAATATTATGTCGAAGAAACATATGGTATAAAACAGTAAAAGATGGCGTAAAATGGAAACCTAATTTTGAAACCCTAATCCGGGACGTTTGAAGCACGTGCTAAAAAATCGATTATTAGGCGATATTTTAAGGAATATTTGTGGGGAATGATTAGGCTTCATGACTTAGAATTGAATTTCGAAGAAAAGGAGTGTATAAAATAGTAAACGATTGCTTAAAATTGAAACCTTATTGCGGGACGTTTGAAGCACGTCCAAAACAAAAAAAAAACCGAGTAATACTAGATGTTTTTTAAAATTTTTGTGGGAAATGATCAGGCTTAGTAATTTAGAATAGAATGTCGAAGAAACATAGGGTACAAAACAGTAAAAGAGGTCGTAAAATCGAAAACCTAATTTGGAAACTCTAATCCGGGACGTTTGAAGCACGTGATAAAAAATCGAGTAATAGGCGACATTTTAAGACATTTTTTTGGGGAATGATTAGGCTTCATGACTTAGAATCGAATTTCGAAGAAAAGGAGTGTATAAAATAGTAACCGATTACTTAAAATTGAAACCGTATTCCGGGACTTTTGAAGCACGTGCAAAAAAAAAATAAAAAAAAAAACCGAATAATACTAGATGTTTATAAATTTTTTGTGGGAAATGATCAGGATTAGTAATTTAGAATATTATGTGGAAGAAACATAGGGTATAAAACAATAAAAGATTGCGTAAAATCGAAACCTAATTTTGAAACCCTAATCCGGAACGTTTGAAGCACGTGCTAAAAAATCGATTATTAGGCGATATTTTAAGGAATATTTGTGGGGAATGATTAGGCTTCATGACTTAGAATAGAATTTCGAAGAAAAGGAGTGTATAAAATAGTAAACGATTGCTTAAAATTGAAACCTTATTACGGGACGTTTGAAGCACGTCCAAAAAAAAAAAAAAAAACCGAGTAATACTAGATGTTTTTTAAAATTTTTGTGGGAAATGATCAGGCTTAGTAATTTAGAATATTATGTCGAAGAAACATATGGTATAAAATAGTAAAAGATGGCGTAAAATCGAAACCTAATTTTGAAACCCTAATCCGGGACGTTTGAAGCACGTGCTAAAAAATCGATTATTAGGCGATATTTTAAGGAATATTTGTGGGGAATGATTAGGCTTCATGACTTAGAATAGAATTTCGAAGAAAAGGAGTGTATAAAATAGTAAACGATTGCTTAAAATTGAAACCTTATTCCGGGACGTTTGAAGCACGTCCAAAAAAAAAAAAAAAACCGAGTAATACTAGATGTTTTTTAAAATTTTTGTGGGAAATGATCAGGCTTAGTAATTTAGAATATTATGTCGAAGAAACATATGGTATAAAACAGTAAAAGATGGCGTAAAATCGAAACCTAATTTTGAAACCCTAATCCGGGACGTTTGAAGCACGTGCTAAAAAATCGATTATTAGGCGATATTTTAAGGAATATTTGTGGGGAATGATTAGGCTTCATGACTTAGAATTGAATTTCGAAGAAAAGGAGTGTATAAAATAGTAAACGATTGCTTAAAATTGAAACCTTATTGCGGGACGTTTGAAGCACGTCCAAAAAAAAAAAAAAACCGAGTAATACTAGATGTTTTTTAAAATTTTTGTGGGAAATGATCAGGCTTAGTAATTTAGAATAGAATGTCGAAGAAACATAGGGTACAAAACAGTAAAAGAGGTCGTAAAATCGAAAACCTAATTTGGAAACCCTAATCCGGGACGTTTGAAGAACGTGATAAAAAATCGAGTAATAGGCGACATTTTAAGACATTTTTTTGGGGAATGATTAGGCTTCAAGACTTAGAATCGAATTTCGAAGAAAAGGAGTTATAAAATAGTAACCGATTGCTTAAAATTGAAACCTTATTCTGAGACGTTTGAAGCACGTGCAAAAAAAAAAAAAAAAACTCAGTACTACTAGATGTTTTTTAAAATTTTTGTGGGAAATGATCAGGCTTAGTAATTTAGAATATTATGTGGAAGAAACATAGGGTATAAAACAATAAAAGATGGCGTAAAAACGAAACCTAATTGTAAACCCTAATCCGGGACGTTTGAAGCACGTGCTAAAAATTCGATTATTAGGCGATATTTTAAGGAATATTTGTGGGGAATGATTAGGCTTCATGACTTAGAATTGAATTTCGAAGAAAAGGAGTGTATAAAATAGTAAACGATTGCTTAAAATTGAAACCTTATTCCGGGACGTTTGAAGCACGTCCAAAAAAAAAAAAAACCTAGTAATACTAGGTGTTTTTTAAAATTTTTGTGGGAAATGATCAGGCTTAGTAATTTAGAATATTATGTGGAAGAAACATAGGGTATAAAATAGTAAAAGATGGCGTACAAACGAAACCTAATTTTGAAACCCTAATCCGGGACATTTGAAGCACGTGCTAAAAATTCGATTATTAGGCGATATTTTAAGGAATATTTGTGGGGAATGATTAGGCTTCATGACTTAGAATTGAATTTCGAAGAAAAGGAGTGTATAAAATAGTAAACGATTGCTTAAAATTGAAACCTTATTCCGGGACGTTTGAAGCACGTCCAAAAAAAAAAAAAAAAAAAAACGAGTAATACTAGATGTTTTTTAAAATTTTTGTGGGAAATGATCAGGCTTAGTAATTAGAATAAAATGTCGAAGAAACATAGGGTATAAAACAGTAAAAGAGGTCGTAAAATCGAAAACCTAATTTGGAAACCCTAATCCGGGACGTTTGAAGCACGTGCAAAAAAATCGATTATAAGGCGACATTTTAAGAAATTTTTGTGGGGAATGATTAGGCTTCATGACTTAGAATAAAATTATGAAGAAAAGGAGTGTATAAAATAGTAAACGATTACTTAAAATCGGAAACTTATTTCGGGACGTTTGAAGCACGTGAAAAAAAAAAAAAAAAACCGAAAAATACCAGATGTTTTTTAAAATTTTTGTGGGAAATGATCAGGCTTAGTAATTTAGAATAGAATGTCGAAGAAACATAGGGTATAAAACAGTAAAAGAGGTCGTAAAATCGAAAACCTAATTTGGAAACCCTAATCCGGGACGTTTGAAGCACGTGATAAAAAATCGAGTAATAGGCGACATTTTAAGACATTTTTTTGGGGAATGATTAGGCTTCATGACTTAGAATCGAATTTCGAAGAAAAGGAGTTATAAAATAGTAACCGATTGCTTAAAATTGAAACCTTATTCTGAGACGTTTGAAGCACGTGCAAAAAAAAAAAAAAAAAAAAAAAACCAGTATTACTAGATGTTTTTTAAAATTTTTGTGGGAAATGATCAGGCTTAGTAATTTAGAATATTATGTCGAAGAAACATAGGGTATAAAACAGTAAAAGATGGCGTAAAATCGAAACCTAATTTTGAAACCCTAATCCGGGACGTTTGAAGCACGTGCTAAAAATTCGATTATTAGGCGATATTTTAAGGAATATTTGTGGGGAATGATTAGGCTTCATGACTTAGAATTGAATTTCGAAGAAAAGGAGTGTATAAAATAGTAAACGATTGCTTAAAATTGAAACCTTATTGCGGGACGTTTGAAGCACGTCCAAAACAAAAAAAAAAACCGAGTAATACTAGATGTTTTTTAAAATTTTTGTGGGAAATGATCAGGCTTAGTAATTTAGAATAGAATGTCGAAGAAACATAGGGTACAAAACAGTAAAAGAGGTCGTAAAATCGAAAACCTAATTTGGAAACCCTAATCCGGGACGTTTGAAGCACGTGATAAAAAATCGAGTAATAGGCGACATTTTAAGACATTTTTTTGGGGAATGATTAGGCTTCAAGACTTAGAATCGAATTTCGAAGAAAAGGAGTTATAAAATAGTAACCGATTGCTTAAAATTGAAACCTTATTCTGAGACGTTTGAAGCACGTGCAAAAAAAAAAAAAAAAACTCAGTACTACTAGATGTTTTTTAAAATTTTTGTGGGAAATGATCAGGCTTAGTAATTTAGAATATTATGTGGAAGAAACATAGGGTATAAAACAATAAAAGATGGCGTAAAAACGAAACCTAATTGTAAACCCTAATCCGGGACGTTTGAAGCACGTGCTAAAAATTCGATTATTAGGCGATATTTTAAGGAATATTTGTGGGGAATGATTAGGCTTCATGACTTAGAATTGAATTTCGAAGAAAAGGAGTGTATAAAATAGTAAACGATTGCTTAAAATTGAAACCTTATTCCGGGACGTTTGAAGCACGTCCAAAAAAAAAAACCTAGTAATACTAGGTGTTTTTTAAAATTTTTGTGGGAAATGATCAGGCTTAGTAATTTAGAATATTATGTGGAAGAAACATAGGGTATAAAATAGTAAAAGATGGCGTACAAACGAAACCTAATTTTGAAACCCTAATCCGGGACATTTGAAGCACGTGCTAAAAAATCGATTATTAGGCGATATTTTAAGGAATATTTGTGGGGAATGATTAGGCTTCATGACTTAGAATTGAATTTCGAAGAAAAGGAGTGTATAAAATAGTAAACGATTGCTTAAAATTGAAACCTTATTCCGGGACGTTTGAAGCACGTCCAAAAAAAAAAAAAAAAAAAAAACGAGTAATACTAGATGTTTTTTAAAATTTTTGTGGGAAATGATCAGGCTTAGTAATTAGAATAAAATGTCGAAGAAACATAGGGTATAAAACAGTAAAAGAGGTCGTAAAATCGAAAACCTAATTTGGAAACCCTAATCCGGGACGTTTGAAGCACGTGCAAAAAAATCGATTATAAGGCGACATTTTAAGAAATTTTTGTGGGGAATGATTAGGCTTCATGACTTAGAATAAAATTATGAAGAAAAGGAGTGTATAAAATAGTAAACGATTACTTAAAATCGAAAACTTATTCCGGGACGTTTGAAGCACGTGAAAAAAAAAAAAAAAAAAACCGAGTAATACCAGATGTTTTTTAAAATTTTTGTGGGAAATGATCAGGCTTAGTAATTTAGAATAGAATGTCGAAGAAACATAGGGTATAAAACAGTAAAAGAGGTCGTAAAATCGAAAACCTAATTTGGAAACCCTAATCCGGGACGTTTGAAGCACGTGATAAAAAATCGAGTAATAGGCGACATTTTAAGACATTTTTTTGGGGAATGATTAGGCTTCATGACTTAGAATCGAATTTCGAAGAAAAGGAGTTATCAAATAGTAACCGATTGCTTAAAATTGAAACCTTATTCTGAGACGTTTGAAGCACGTGCAAAAAAAAAAAAAAAAAAAAAACCAGTATTACTAGATGTTTTTTAAAATTTTTGTGGGAAATGATCAGGCTTAGTAATTTAGAATATTATGTCGAAGAAACATAGGGTATAAAACAGTAAAAGATGGCGTAAAATCGAAACCTAATTTTGAAACCCTAATCCGGGACGTTTGAAGCACGTGCTAAAAATTCGATTATTAGGCGATATTTTAAGGAATATTTGTGGGGAATGATTAGGCTTCATGACTTAGAATTGAATTTCGAAGAAAAGGAGTGTATAAAATAGTAAACGATTGCTTAAAATTGAAACCTTATTGCGGGACGTTTGAAGCACGTCCAAAAAAAAAAAAAAACCGAGTAATACTAGATGTTTTTTAAAATTTTTGTGGGAAATGATCAGGCTTAGTAATTTAGAATAGAATGTCGAAGAAACATAGGGTACAAAACAGTAAAAGAGGTCGTAAAATCGAAAACCTAATTTGGAAACCCTAATCCGGGACGTTTGAAGCACGTGATAAAAAATCGAGTAATAGGCGACATTTTAAGACATTTTTTTGGGGAATGATTAGGCTTCAAGACTTAGAATCGAATTTCGAAGAAAAGGAGTTATAAAATAGTAACCGATTGCTTAAAATTGAAACCTTATTCTGAGACGTTTGAAGCACGTTCAAAAAAAAAAAAAAAAAACCCAGTACTACTAGATGTTTTTTAAAATTTTTGTGGGAAATGATCAGGCTTAGTAATTTAGAATATTATGTGGAAGAAACATAGGGTATAAAACAATAAAAGATGGCGTAAAAACGAAAGCTAATTGTAAACCCTAATCCGGGACGTTTGAAGCACGTGCTAAAAATTCGATTATTAGGCGATATTTTAAGGAATATTTGTGGGGAATGATTAGGCTTCATGACTTAGAATTGAATTTCGAAGAAAAGGAGTGTATAAAATAGTAAACGATTGCTTAAAATTGAAACCTTATTCCGGGACGTTTGAAGCACGTCCAAAAAAAAAAAAAAACCTAGTAATACTAGATGTTTTTTAAAATTTTTGTGGGAAATGATCAGGCTTAGTAATTTAGAATATTATGTGGAAGAAACATAGGGTATAAAATAGTAAAAGATGGCGTACAAACGAAACCTAATTTTGAAACCCTAATCCGGGACATTTGAAGCACGTGCTAAAAAATCGATTATTAGGCGATATTTTAAGGAATATTTGTGGGGAATGATTAGGCTTCATGACTTAGAATTGAATTTCGAAGAAAAGGAGTGTATAAAATAGTAAACGATTGCTTAAAATTGAAACCTTATTCCGGGACGTTTGAAGCACGTCCAAAAAAAAAAAAAAAAAAAACGAGTAATACTAGATGTTTTTTAAAATTTTTGTGGGAAATGATCAGGCTTAGTAATTAGAATAAAATGTCGAAGAAACATAGGGTATAAAACAGTAAAAGAGGTCGTAAAATCGAAAACCTAATTTGGAAACCCTAATCCGGGACGTTTGAAGCACGTGCAAAAAAATCGATTATAAGGCGACATTTTAAGAAATTTTTGTGGGGAATGATTAGGCTTCATGACTTAGAATAAAATTACGAAGAAAAGGAGTGTATAAAATAGTAAACGATTACTTAAAATCGAAAACTTATTCGGGGACGTTTGAAGCACGTGAAAAAAAAAAAAAAAAAAACCGAGTAATACAAGATGTTTTTTAAAATTTTTGTGGGAAATGATCAGGCTTAGTAATTTAGAATAGAATGTCGAAGAAACATAGGGTATAAAACAGTAAAAGAGGTCGTAAAATCGAAAACCTAATTTGGAAACCCTAATCCGGGACGTTTGAAGCACGTGATAAAAAATCGAGTAATAGGCGACATTTTAAGACATTTTTTTGGGGAATGATTAGGCTTCATGACTTAGAATCGAATTTCGAAGAAAAGGAGTTATAAAATAGTAACCGATTGCTTAAAATTGAAACCTTATTCTGAGACGTTTGAAGCACGTGCAAAAAAAAAAAAAAAAAAAAAAAACCAGTATTACTAGATGTTTTTTAAAATTTTTGTGGGAAATGATCAGGCTTAGTAATTTAGAATATTATGTCGAAGAAACATAGGGTATAAAACAGTAAAAGATGGCGTAAAATCGAAACCTAATTTTGAAACCCTAATCCGGGACGTTTGAAGCACGTGCTAAAAATTCGATTATTAGGCGATATTTTAAGGAATATTTGTGGGGAATGATTAGGCTTCATGACTTAGAATTGAATTTCGAAGAAAAGGAGTGTATAAAATAGTAAACGATTGCTTAAAATTGAAACCTTATTGCGGGACGTTTGAAGCACGTCCAAAAAAAAAAAAAACCGAGTAATACTAGATGTTTTTTAAAATTTTTGTGGGAAATGATCAGGCTTAGTAATTTAGAATAGAATGTCGAAGAAACATAGGGTACAAAACAGTAAAAGAGGTCGTAAAATCGAAAACCTAATTTGGAAACCCTAATCCGGGACGTTTGAAGCACGTGATAAAAAATCGAGTAATAGGCAACATTTTAAGACATTTTTTTGGGGAATGATTAGGCTTCATGACTTAGAATCGAATTTCGAAGAAAAGGAGTTATAAAATAGTAACCGATTGCTTAAAATTGAAACCTTATTCTGAGACGTTTGAAGCACGTGCAAAAAAAAAAAAAAAAAAAAAAAACCAGTATTACTAGATGTTTTTTAAAATTTTTGTGGGAAATGATCAGGCTTAGTAATTTAGAATATTATGTCGAAGAAACATAGGGTATAAAACAGTAAAAGATGGCGTAAAATCGAAACCTAATTTTGAAACCCTAATCCGGGACGTTTGAAGCACGAGCTAAAAAATCGATTATTAGGCGATATTTTAAGGAATATTTGTGGGGAATGATTAGGCTTCATGACTTAGAATTGAATTTCGAAGAAAAGGAGTGTATAAAATAGTAAACGATTGCTTAAAATTGAAACCTTATTCCGGGACGTTTGAAGCACGTCCAAAAAAAAAAAAAAACCTAGTAATACTAGATGTTTTTTAAAATTTTTGTGGGAAATGATCAGGCTTAGTAATTTAGAATATTATGTGGAAGAAACATAGGGTATAAAATAGTAAAAGATGGCGTACAAACGAAACCTAATTTTGAAACCCTAATCCGGGACATTTGAAGCACGTGCTAAAAAATCGATTATTAGGCGATATTTTAAGGAATATTTGTGGGGAATGATTAGGCTTCATGACTTAGAATTGAATTTCGAAGAAAAGGAGTGTATAAAATAGTAAACGATTGCTTAAAATTGAAACCTTATTCCGGGACGTTTGAAGCACGTCCAAAAAAAAAAAAAAAAAAAACCGAGTAATACTAGATGTTTTTTAAAATTTTTGTGGGTAATGATCAGGCTTAGTAATTTAGAATAGAATGTCGAAGAAACATAGGGTATAAAACAGTAAAAGAGGTCGTAAAATCGAAAACCTAATTTTGAAACCCTAATCCGGGACGTTTGAAGCACGTGATAAAAAATCGAGTAATAGGCGACATTTTAAGACATTTTTTTGGGGAATGATTAGGCTTCAAGACTTAGAATCGAATTTCGAAGAAAAGGAGTTATAAAATAGTAACCGATTGCTTAAAATTGAAACCTTATTCTGAGACGTTTGAAGCACGTGCAAAAAAAAAAAAAAAAATCCCAGTACTACTTGATGTTTTTTAACATTTTTGTGGGAAATGATCAGGCTTAGTAATTTAGAATATTATGTGGAAGAAACATAGGGTATAAAACAATAAAAGATGGCGTAAAAACGAAACCTAATTGTAAACCCTAATCCGGGACGTTTGAAGCACGTGCTAAAAATTCGATTATTAGGCGATATTTTAAGGAATATTTGTGGGGAATGATTAGGCTTCATGACTTAGAATTGAATTTCGAAGAAAAGGAGTGTATAAAATAGTAAACGATTGCTTAAAATTGAAACCTTATTCCGGGACGTTTGAAGCACGTCCAAAAAAAAAAAAAAACCTAGTAATACTAGATGTTTTTTAAAATTTTTGTGGGAAATGATCAGGCTTAGTAATTTAGAATATTATGTGGAAGAAACATAGGGTATAAAATAGTAAAAGATGGCGTACAAACGAAACCTAATTTTGAAACCCTAATCCGGGACATTTGAAGCACGTGCTAAAAAATCGATTATTAGGCGATATTTTAAGGAATATTTGTGGGGAATGATTAGGCTTCATGACTTAGAATTGAATTTCGAAGAAAAGGAGTGTATAAAATAGTAAACGATTGCTTAAAATTGAAACCTTATTCCGGGACGTTTGAAGCACGTCCAAAAAAAAAAAAAAAAAAAAAACGAGTAATACTAGATGTTTTTTAAAATTTTTGTGGGAAATGATCAGGCTTAGTAATTAGAATAAAATGTCGAAGAAACATAGGGTATAAAACAGTAAAAGAGGTCGTAAAATCGAAAACCTAATTTGGAAACCCTAATCCGGGACGTTTGAAGCACGTGCAAAAAAATCGATTATAAGGCGACATTTTAAGAAATTTTTGTGGGGAATGATTAGGCTTCATGACTTAGAATAAAATTACGAAGAAAAGGAGTGTATAAAATAGTAAACGATTACTTAAAATCGAAAACTTATTCCGGGACGTTTGAAGCACGTGAAAAAAAAAAAAAAAAAAAACCGAGTAATACCAGATGTTTTTTAAAATTTTTGTGGGAAATGATCAGGCTTAGTAATTTAGAATAGAATGTCGAAGAAACATAGGGTATAAAACAGTAAAAGAGGTCGTAAAATCGAAAACCTAATTTGGAAACCCTAATCCGGGACGTTTGAAGCACGTGATAAAAAATCGAGTAATAGACGACATTTTAAGACATTTTTTTGGGGAATGATTAGGCTTCATGACTTATAATCGAATTTCGAAGAAAAGGAGTTATAAAATAGTAACCGATTGCTTAAAATTGAAACCTTATTCTGAGACGTTTGAAGCACGTGCAAAAAAAAAAAAAAAAAAAACCAGTATTACTAGATGTTTTTTAAAATTTTTGTGGGAAATGATCAGGCTTAGTAATTTAGAATATTATGTCGAAGAAACATAGGGTATAAAACAGTAAAAGATGGCGTAAAATCGAAACCTAATTTTGAAACCCTAATCCGGGACGTTTGAAGCACGTGCTAAAAAATCGATTATTAGGCGATATTTTAAGGAATATTTGTGGGGAATGATTAGGCTTCATGACTTAGAATTGAATTTCGAAGAAAAGGAGTGTATAAAATAGTAAACGATTGCTTAAAATTGAAACCTTATTCCGGGACGTTTGAAGCACGTCCAAAAAAAAAAAAAAAAAAACCGAGTAATACTAGATGTTTTTTAAAATTTTTGTGGGAAATGATCAGGCTTAGTAATTTAGAATAGAATGTCGAAGAAACATAGGGTATAAAACAGTAAAAGAGGTCGTAAAATCGAAAACCTAATTTTGAAACCCTAATCCGGGTCGTTTGAAGCACGTGATAAAAAATCGAGTAATAGGCGACATTTTAAGACATTTTTTTGGGGAATGATTAGGCTTCAAGACTTAGAATCGAATTTCGAAGAAAAGGAGTTATAAAATAGTAACCGATTGCTTAAAATTGAAACCTTATTCTGAGACGTTTGAAGCACGTGCAAAAAAAAAAAAAAAAACCCAGTACTACTAGATGTTTTTTAAAATTTTTGTGGGAAATGATCAGGCTTAGTAATTTAGAATATTATGTGGAAGAAACATAGGGTATAAAACAATAAAAGATGGCGTAAAAACGAAACCTAATTGTAAACCCTAATCCGGGACGTTTGAAGCACGTGCTAAAAATTCGATTATTAGGCGATATTTTAAGGAATATTTGTGGGGAATGATTAGGCTTCATGACTTAGAATTGAATTTCGAAGAAAAGGAGTGTATAAAATAGTAAACGATTGCTTAAAATTGAAACCTTATTCCGGGACGTTTGAAGCACGTCCAAAAAAAAAAAAAAAACTAGTAATACTAGATGTTTTTTAAAATTTTTGTGGGAAATGATCAGGCTTAGTAATTTAGAATATTATGTGGAAGAAACATAGGGTATAAAATAGTAAAAGATGGCGTACAAACGAAACCTAATTTTGAAACCCTAATCCGGGACATTTGAAGCACGTGCTAAAAAATCGATTATTAGGCGATATTTTAAGGAATATTTGTGGGGAATGATTAGGCTTCATGACTTAGAATTGAATTTCGAAGAAAAGGAGTGTATAAAATAGTAAACGATTGCTTAAAATTGAAACCTTATTCCGGGACGTTTGAAGCACGTCCAAAAAAAAAAAAAAAAAAAAAAACGAGTAATACTAGATGTTTTTTAAAATTTTTGTGGGAAATGATCAGGCTTAGTAATTAGAATAAAATGTCGAAGAAACATAGGGTATAAAACAGTAAAAGAGGTCGTAAAATCGAAAACCTAATTTGGAAACCCTAATCCGGGACGTTTGAAGCACGTGCAAAAAAATCGATTATAAGGCGACATTTTAAGAAATTTTTGTGGGGAATGATTAGGCTTCATGACTTAGAATAAAATTACGAAGAAAAGGAGTGTATAAAATAGTAAACGATTACTTAAAATCGAAAACTTATTCCGGGACGTTTGAAGCACGTGAAAAAAAAAAAAAAAAAAACCGAGTAATACCAGATGTTTTTTAAAATTTTTGTGGGAAATGATCAGGCTTAGTAATTTAGAATAGAATGTCGAAGAAACATAGGGTATAAAACAGTAAAAGAGGTCGTAAAATCGAAAACCTAATTTGGAAACCCTAATCCGGGACGTTTGAAGCACGTGATAAAAAATCGAGTAATAGGCGACATTTTAAGACATTTTTTTGGGGAATGATTAGGCTTCATGACTTAGAATCGAATTTCGAAGAAAAGGAGTTATAAAATAGTAACCGATTGCTTAAAATTGAAACCTTATTCTGAGACGTTTGAAGCACGTGCAAAAAAAAAAAAAAAAAAAACCAGTATTACTAGATGTTTTTTAAAATTTTTGTGGGAAATGATCAGGCTTAGTAATTTAGAATATTATGTCGAAGAAACATAGGGTATAAAACAGTAAAAGATGGCGTAAAATCGAAACCTAATTTTGAAACCCTAATCCGGGACGTTTGAAGCACGTGCTAAAAAATCGATTATTAGGCGATATTTTAAGGAATATTTGTGGGGAATGATTAGGCTTCATGACTTAGAATTGAATTTCGAAGAAAAGGAGTGTATAAAATAGTAAACGATTGCTTAAAATTGAAACCTTATTGCGGGACGTTTGAAGCACGTCCAAAAAAAAAAAAAAACCGAGTAATACTAGATGTTTTTTAAAATTTTTGTGGGAAATGATCAGGCTTAGTAATTTAGAATATTATGTGGAAGAAACATAGGGTATAAAATAGTAAAAGATGCGTAAAAACGAAACCTAATTTTGAAACCCTAATCCGGGACGTTTGAAGCACGTGCTAAAAAATCGATTATTAGGCGATATTTTAAGGAATATTTGTGGGGAATGATTAGGCTTCATGACTTAGAATTGAATTTCGAAGAAAAGGAGTGTATAAAATAGTAAACGATTGCTTAAAATTGAAACCTTATTCCGGGACGTTTGAAGCACGTCCAAAAAAAAAAAAAAAAAAACCGAGTAATACTAGATGTTTTTTAAAATTTTTGTGGGAAATGATCAGGCTTAGTAATTTAGAATACAATGTCGAAGAAACATAGGGTATAAAACAGTAAAAGAGGTCGTAAAATCGAAAACCTAATTTGGAAACCCTAATCCGGGACGTTTGAAGCACGTGATAAAAAATCGAGTAATAGGCGACATTTTAAGACATTTTTTTGGGGAATGATTAGGCTTCATGACTTAGAATAGAATTTCGAAGAAAAGGAGTGTATAAAATAGTAAACGATTGCTTAAAATTGAAACCTTATTACGGGACGTTTGAAGCACGTCCAAAAAAAAAAAAAAAAACCGAGTAATACTAGATGTTTTTTAAAATTTTTGTGGGAAATGATAAGGCTTAGTAATTTAGAATATTATTTGGAAGAAACATAGGGTATAAAATAGTAAAACATGGCGTAAAATCGAAACCTAATTTTGAAACCCTAATCCGGGACGTTTGAAGCACGTGCTAAAAAATCGATTATTAGGCGATATTTTAAGGAATATTTGTGGGGAATGATTAGGCTTCATGACTTAGAATTGAATTTCGAAGAAAAGGAGTGTATAAAATAGTAAACGATTGCTTAAAATTGAAACCTTATTCCGGGACGTTTGAAGCACGTCCAAAAAAAAAAAAAAAAAAAAAACGAGTAATACTAGATGTTTTTTAAAATTTTTGTGGGAAATGATCAGGCTTAGTAATTAGAATAAAATGTCGAAGAAACATAGGGTATAAAACAGTAAAAGAGGTCGTAAAATCGAAAACCTAATTTGGAAACCCTAATCCGGGACGTTTGAAGCACGTGCAAAAAAATCGATTATAAGGCGACATTTTAAGAAATTTTTGTGGGGAATGATTAGGCTTCATGACTTAGAATAAAATTACGAAGAAAAGGAGTGTATAAAATAGTAAACGATTACTTAAAATCGAAAACTTATTCCGGGACGTTTGAAGCACGTGAAAAAAAAAAAAAAAAAAACCGAGTAATACCAGATGTTTTTTAAAATTTTTGTGGGAAATGATCAGGCTTAGTAATTTAGAATAGAATGTCGAAGAAACATAGGGTATAAAACAGTAAAAGAGGTCGTAAAATCGAAAACCTAATTTGGAAACCCTAATCCGGGACGTTTGAAGCACGTGATAAAAAATCGAGTAATAGGCGACATTTTAAGACATTTTTTTGGGGAATGATTAGGCTTCATGACTTAGAATCGAATTTCGAAGAAAAGGAGTTATAAAATAGTAACCGATTGCTTAAAATTGAAACCTTATTCTGAGACGTTTGAAGCACGTGCAAAAAAAAAAAAAAAAAAAACCAGTATTACTAGATGTTTTTTAAAATTTTTGTGGGAAATGATCAGGCTTAGTAATTTAGAATATTATGTCGAAGAAACATAGGGTATAAAACAGTAAAAGATGGCGTAAAATCGAAACCTAATTTTGAAACCCTAATCCGGGACGTTTGAAGCACGTGCTAAAAAATCGATTATTAGGCGATATTTTAAGGAATATTTGTGGGGAATGATTAGGCTTCATGACTTAGAATTGAATTTCGAAGAAAAGGAGTGTATAAAATAGTAAACGATTGCTTAAAATTGAAACCTTATTGCGGGACGTTTGAAGCACGTCCAAAAAAAAAAAAAAACCGAGTAATACTAGATGTTTTTTAAAATTTTTGTGGGAAATGATCAGGCTTAGTAATTTAGAATATTATGTGGAAGAAACATAGGGTATAAAATAGTAAAAGATGCGTAAAAACGAAACCTAATTTTGAAACCCTAATCCGGGACGTTTGAAGCACGTGCTAAAAAATCGATTATTAGGCGATATTTTAAGGAATATTTGTGGGGAATGATTAGGCTTCATGACTTAGAATTGAATTTCGAAGAAAAGGAGTGTATAAAATAGTAAACGATTGCTTAAAATTGAAACCTTATTCCGGGACGTTTGAAGCACGTCCAAAAAAAAAAAAAAAAAAACCGAGTAATACTAGATGTTTTTTAAAATTTTTGTGGGAAATGATCAGGCTTAGTAATTTAGAATACAATGTCGAAGAAACATAGGGTATAAAACAGTAAAAGAGGTCGTAAAATCGAAAACCTAATTTGGAAACCCTAATCCGGGACGTTTGAAGCACGTGATAAAAAATCGAGTAATAGGCGACATTTTAAGACATTTTTTTGGGGAATGATTAGGCTTCATGACTTAGAATAGAATTTCGAAGAAAAGGAGTGTATAAAATAGTAAACGATTGCTTAAAATTGAAACCTTATTACGGGACGTTTGAAGCACGTCCAAAAAAAAAAAAAAAAAACCGAGTAATACTAGATGTTTTTTAAAATTTTTGTGGGAAATGATAAGGCTTAGTAATTTAGAATATTATTTGGAAGAAACATAGGGTATAAAATAGTAAAACATGGCGTAAAATCGAAACCTAATTTTGAAACCCTAATCCGGGACGTTTGAAGCACGTGCTAAAAAATCGATTATTAGGCGATATTTTAAGGAATATTTGTGGGGAATGATTAGGCTTCATGACTTAGAATAGAATTTCGAAGAAAAGGAGTGTATATAATAGTAAACGATTGCTTAAAATTGAAACCTTATTCCGGGACGTTTGAAGCACGTCCAAAAAAAAAAAAAAAACAGAGTAATACTAGATGTTTTTTAAAATTTTTGTGGGAAATGATCAGGCTTATTAATTTAGAATAGAATGTCGAAGAAACATAGGGTATAAAACAGTAAAACATGGCGTAAAATCGAAACCTAATTTTGAAACCCTAATCCGGGACGTTTGAAGCACGTGCTAAAAAATCGATTATTAGGCGATATTTTAAGGAATATTTGTGGGGAATGATTAGGCTTCATGACTTAGAATAGAATTTCGAAGAAAATGAGTGAATAAAATAGTAAACGATTGCTTAAAATTGAAACCTTATTCCGGGACGTTTGAAGCACGTCCAAAAAAAAAAAAAAAAACCGAGTAATACTTGATGTTTTTTAAAATTTTTGTGGGAAATGATCAGGCTTATTAATTTAGAATAGAATGTCGAAGAAACATAGGGTATAAAACAGTAAAAGATGGCGTAAAATCGAAACCTAATTTTGAAACCCTAATCCGGGACGTTTGAAGCACGTGCTAAAAAATCGATTATTAGGCGATATTTTAAGGAATATTTGTTGGGAATGATTAGGCTTCATGACTTAGAATAGAATTTCGAAGAAAAGGAGTGTATAAAATAGTAAACGATTGCTTAAAATCGAAACCTTATTCCGGGACGTTTGAAGCACGTCCAAAAAAAAAAAAAAAAAACCGAGTAATACTAGATCTTTTTTAAAATTTTTGTGGGAAATGATCAGGCTTAGTAATTTAGAATATTATGTGGAAGAAACATAGGGTATAAAACAGTAAAAGATGGCGTAAAATCGAAACCTAATTTTGAAACCCTAATCCGGGACGTTTGAAGCACGTGCTAAAAAATCGATTATTAGGCGATATTTTAAGGAATATTTTTGGGGAATGATTAGGCTTCATGACTTGGAATAGAATTTCGAAGAAAATGAGTGTATAAAATAGTAAACGATTGCTTAAAATTGAAACCTTATTCCGGGACGTTTGAAGCACGTCCAAAAAAAAAAAAAAAACCGAGTAATACTAGATGTTTTTTGAAATTTTTGTAGGAAATGATCAGGCTTAGTAATTTAGAATAGAATGTCGAAGAAACATAGGGTATAAAACAGTAAAAGAGGTCGTAAAATCGAAAACCTAATTTGGAAACCCTAATCCGGGACGTTTGAAGCACGTGCTAAAAAATCGATTATAAGGCGACATTTTCAGAAATTTTTGTGGGGAATGATTAGGCTTTATGACTTAGAATAGAATTTCGAAGAAAAGGAGTGTATAAAATAGTAACCGATTGCTTAAAATTGAAACCTTATTCCGGGACGTTTCAAGCACGTGCAAAAAAAAAAAAGAACCGAGTAATACTAGATGTTTTTTAAAATTTTTGTGGGAAATGATCAGGCTTAGTTATTTAGAATACAATGTCGAAGAAACATAGGGTATAAAACAGTAAAAGATGGCGTAAAATCGAAACCTAAATTGGAAACCGTAATCAGGGACGTTTGAAGCACGTGCTAAAAAATCGATTATAAGGCGACATTTTTAGAAATTTTTGTGGGGAATGATTAGGCTTCATGACTTATAATAGCATTTCGAAGAAAAGGAGCGTATAAAATTGTAAACGATTGCTTAAAATTGAAACCTTATTCCGGGACGTTTGAAGCACGTGCAAAAAAAAAAAAAAAAAAAAAAAAAACGGGTAATACTAGATGGTTTTTAAAATATTTGTGGGAAATGATCAAGTTTAGTAATTTAGAATATTATGTCGAAGAAACATAGGGTATAAAACAGTAAAAGATGGCGTAAAATCGAAACCTATTTGGAAACCGTAATCCAAGACGTTTGAAGCACGTGCTAAAAAATCGATTATAAGGCGACATTTTAAGAAATTTTTGTGGTGAATGATTAGGCTTCATGACTTATAATAGAATTTCGAAGAAAATGAGTGTATAAAATAGTAAACGATTGCTTAAAATTGAAACCTTATTGCGGGACGTTTGAAGCACGTGCAAAAAAAAAAAAAAAAAAAAAAAAAAACTGAGTAATACTAGAGGTTTTTTAAAATTTCTGTGGGAAATGATCAGGCTTAGTAATTTAGAATACAATGTCGAAGAAACATAGGGTATAAAACTGTAAAAGAGGTCGTAAAATTGAAAAACTAATATGGAAACCCTAATCCGGGACGTTTGAAGCACGTGCTAAAAAATCGAGTAATAGGCGACATTTTAAGAAATTTTGGTGGGGAATGATTAGTCTTCATGACTTAGAATACAATTTCGAAGAAAAGGAGTGTATAAAATAGTAAACGATTGCTTAAAATCGAAACCTTATTCCGGGACGTTTGAAGCACGTGCAAAAAAAAAAAAAAAAAAAAAAAACCGTGTAATACTAGATGTTTTTTAAAATTTTTGTGGGAAATGATCAGACTTAGTAATTTAGAATATTATGTCGAAGAAACATAGGGTATAAAAAAGTAAAAGATGGCATAAAATCGAAACCTAATTTGGAAACCCTAAAACGGGAAGTTTGAAGCACGTGCTAAAAAATCGATTATTAGGCGATATTTTAAGAAATTTTAGTTGGGAATGATTAGGCTTCATGACTTAGAATAGAATTTCGAAGAAAAGGAGTGTATAAAATAGTAAACGATTGCTTAAAATTGAAACCTTATTGCGGGACATTTGAAGCACGTGAAAAAAAAAAAAAAAAAAAAAAAAACGAGTAATACTAGATGTTTTTTAAAATTTTTGTGGGAAATGATCAGGCTTAGTAATTTAGAATAGAATGTCGAAGAAACATAGCGTATAAAACAGTAAAAGAGGTCGTAAAATCGAAAACCTAATTTGGAAACCCTAATCCGGGACGTTTGAAGCACGTGATAAAAAATCGAGTAATAGGCGACATTTTAAGACATTTTTTTGGGGAATGATTAGGCTTCATGACTTAGAATCGAATTTCGAAGAAAATGAGTGTATAAAATAGTAAACGATTGCTTAAAATCGAAAGCTTATTCCGGGACGTTTGAAGCACGTGCAAAAAAAAAAAAAAAAAAAAAAAAAAAAACCGAGTAATACTAGATGTTTTTTAAAAATTTTGTGGGAAATGATCAGGCTTAGTAATTTAGAATACAATGTCGAAGAAACATAGGGTATAAAACAGTAAAAGATGGCGTAAAATCGAAACCTAAATTGGAAACCGTAATCAGGGACGTTTGAAGCACGTGCTAAAAAATCGATTATAAGGCGACATTTTTAGAAATTTTTGTGGGGAATGATTAGGCTTCATGACTTATAATAGCATTTCGAAGAAAAGGAGCGTATAAAATTGTAAACGATTGCTTAAAATTGAAACCTTATTCCGGGACTTTTGAAGCACGTGCAAAAAAAAAAAAAAAAAAAAAAAAAAAAAAAAAAAAAAACCGGGTAATACTAGATGGTTTTTAAAATATTTGTGGGAAATGATCAAGTTTAGTAATTTAGAATATTATGTCGAAGAAACATAGGGTATAAAACAGTAAAAGATGGCGTAAAATCGAAACCTATTTGGAAACCGTAATCCAAGACGTTTGAAGCACGTGCTAAAAAATCGATTATAAGGCGACATTTTAAGAAATTTTTGTGGGGAATGATTAGGCCTCATGACTTATAATAGAATTTCGAAGAAAATGAGTGTATAAAATAGTAAACGATTTCTTAAAATTGAAACCTTATTGCGAGACGTTTGAAGCACGTGCAAAAAAAAAAAAAAAAAAAAAAAACCTTAGTAATATTAGAGGTTTTTTAAAATTTCTGTGGGAAATGATCAGGCTTAGTAATTTAGAATAGAATGTCGAAGAAACATAGGGTATAAAACTGTAAAAGAGGTCGTAAAATTGAAAAACTAATATGGAAACCCTAATCCGGGACGTTTGAAGCACGTGCTAAAAAATCGAGTAATAGGCGACATTTTAAGAAATTTTGGTGGGGAATGATTAGTCTTCATGACTTAGAATACAATTTCGAAGAAAAGGAGTGTATAAAATAGTAAACGATTGCTTAAAATCGAAACCTTATTCCGGGACGTTTGAAGCACGTGCAAAAAAAAAAAAAAAAAAAAACCGTGTAATACTAGATGTTTTTTAAAATTTTTGTGGGAAATGATCAGACTTAGTAATTTAGAATATTATGTCGAAGAAACATAGGGTATAAAAAAGTAAAAGATGGCATAAAATCGAAACCTAATTTGGAAACCCTAAAACGGGAAGTTTGAAGCACGTGCTAAAAAATCGATTATTACGCGATATTTTAAGAAATTTTAGTTGGGAATGATTAGGCTTCATGACTTAGAATAGAATTTCGAAGAAAAGGAGTGTATAAAATAGTAAACGATTGCTTAAAATTGAAATCTTATTGCGGGACATTTGAAGCACGTGAAAAAAAAAAAAAAAAAAAACGAGTAATACTAGATGTTTTTTAAAATTTTTGTGGGAAATGATCAGGCTTAGTAATTTAGAATAGAATGTCGAAGAAACATAGCGTATAAAACAGTAAAAGAGGTCGTAAAATCGAAAACCTAATTTGGAAACCCTAATCCGGGACGTTTGAAGCACGTGATAAAAAATCGAGTAATAGGCGACATTTTAAGACATTTTTTTGGGGAATGATTAGGCTTCATGACTTAGAATCGAATTTCGAAGAAAATGAGTGTATAAAATAGTAAACGATTGCTTAAAATCGAAAGCTTATTCCGGGACGTTTGAAGCACGTGCAAAAAAAAAAAAAAAAAAAAAAAAAAAACCGAGTAATACTAGATGTTTTTTAAAAATTTTGTGGGAAATGATCAGGCTTAGTAATTTAGAATACAATGTCGAAGAAACATAGGGTATAAAACAGTAAAAGATGGCGTAAAATCGAAACCTAAATTGGAAACCGTAATCAGGGACGTTTGAAGCACGTGCTAAAAAATCGATTATAAGGCGACATTTTTAGAAATTTTTGTGGGGAATGATTAGGCTTCATGACTTATAATAGCATTTCGAAGAAAAGGAGCGTATAAAATTGTAAACGATTGCTTAAAATTGAAACCTTATTCCGGGACGTTTGAAGCACGTGCAAAAAAAAAAAAAAAAAAAAAAAAAAAAAAAAAAAAAACCGGGTAATACTAGATGGTTTTTAAAATATTTGTGGGAAATGATCAAGTTTAGTAATTTAGAATATTATGTCGAAGAAACATAGGGTATAAAACAGTAAAAGATGGCGTAAAATCGAAACCTATTTGGAAACCGTAATCCAAGACGTTTGAAGCACGTGCTAAAAAATCGATTATAAGGCGACATTTTAAGAAATTTTTGTGGGGAATGATTAGGCCTCATGACTTAGAATAGGATTTCGAAGAAAAGGAGTGTATAAAATAGTAAACGATTGCTTAAAATCGAAACCTTATTCCGGGACTTTTGAAGCACGTGCAAAAAAAAAAAAAAAAAAAAAAAAAAACCTGAGTAATACTAGATGTTTTTTAAAATTTTTGTGGGAAATGATCAGGCTTAGTAATTTAGAATAGAATGTCGAAGAAACATAGGGTATAAAACAGTAAAAGAGGTCGTAAAATCGAAAACCTAATTTGGAAACCCTAATCCGGGACGTTTGAAGCACGTGATAAAAAATCGAGTAATAGGCGACATTTTAAGACATTTCTTTGGGGAATGATTAGGCTTCAAGACTTAGAATCGAATTTCGAAGAAAAGGAGTTATAAAATAGTAACCGATTGCTTAAAATTGAAACCTTATTCTGAGACGTTTGAAGCACGTGCAAAAAAAAAAAAAAAAACCCAGTACTACTAGATGTTTTATAAAATTTTTGTGGGAAATGATCAGGCTTAGTAATTTAGAATATTATGTGGAAGAAACATAGGGTATAAAATAGTAAAAGATGGCGTAAAATCGAAACCTAATTTTGAAACCCTAATCCGGGACGTTTGAAGCACGTGCTAAAAAATCGATTATTAGGCGATATTTTAAGTTATATTTGTGGGGAATGATTAGGCTTCATGACTTAGAATAGAATTTCGAAGAAAAGGAGTGTATAAAATAGTAAACGATTGCTTAAAATTGAAACCTTATTCTGGGACGTTTGAAGCACGTCCAAAAAAAAAAAAAAAAAACCGAGTAATATTAGATGTTTTTTAAAATTTTTGTGGGAAATGATCAGGCTTAGTAATTTAGAATAGAATGTCGAAGAAACATAGGGTATAAAACAGTAAAAGATGGCGTAAAATCGAAACCTAATTTTGAAACCCTAATCCGGGACGTTTGAAGCACGTGCTAAAAAATCGATTATTAGGCGATATTTTAAGGAATATTTGTGGGGAATGATTAGGCTTCATGACTTAGAATAGAATTTCGAAAAAAAGGAGTGTATAAAATAGTAAACGATTGCTTAAAATCGAAACCTTATTCCGGGACGTTTGAAGCACGTCCAAAAAAAAAAAAAAAAAACCGAGTAATACTAGATGTTTTTTAAAATTTTTGTGGGAAATGATCAGGCTTAGTAATTTAGAATATTATCTGGAAGAAACATAGGGTATAAAATAGTAAAAGATGGCGTAAAATTGAAACCTAATTTTGAAACCCTAATCTGGGACGTTTGAAGCACGTGCTAAAAAATCGATTATTAGGCGATATTTTAAGGAATATTTGTGGGGAATGATTAGGCTTCATGACTTAGAATTGAATTTCGAAGAAAAGGAGTGTATAAAATAGTAAACGATTGCTTAAAATTGAAACCTTATTCCGGGACGTTTGAAGCACGTCCAAAAAAAAAAAAAAAAACCGAGTAATACTAGATGTTTTTTAAAATTTTTGTGGGAAATGATCAGGCTTAGTAATTTATAATAGAATGTCGAAGAAACATAGGGTATAAAACAGTAAAAGAGGTCGTAAAATCGAAAACGTAATTTGGAAACCCTAATCCGGTACGTTTGAAGCACGTGCTAAAAAATCAATTATAAGGCGACATTTTAAGAAATTTTTGTGGGGAATTGTTAGGCTTCATGACTTAGAATAAAATTACGAAGAAAAGGAGTGTATAAAATAGTAACCGATTGCTTCAAATTGAAACCTTATTCCGGGACGTTTGAAGCACGTGCAAAAAAAAAAAAAAAAAAAAAACCGTGTAATACTAGATGTTTTTTAAACTTTTTGAGGGAAATGATTAGGCTTCGTAATTTAGAATAGAATGTCAAAGAAACATAGGGTATAAAACAGTAAAAGAGGTCGTAAAATTGAAAACCTAATTTGGAAACCCTAATCCGGGACGTTTAAAGCACGTGCTAAAAATCGAGTAATAGGCGACATTTTATGAAATTTTGGTGGGGAATGATTAGGCTTCATGACTGAGAATAGAATTTCGAAGAAAAGGAGTGTATAAAATAGTAAACGATTACTTAAAATCGAAAACTTATTCCGGGACGTTTGAAGCACGTGCAAAAAAAAAAAAAAAAAAAAAAAAACCGAGTAATACTAGATGTTTTTTAAAATTTTTGTGGGAAATGATTAGGCTTAGTAATTTAGAATAAAATGTCGAAGAAACATAGGGTATAAAACAGTAAAAGAGGTCGTAAAATCGAAAACCTAATTTGGAAACCCTAATCCGGGACGTTTGAAGCACGTGATAAAAAATCGAGTAATAGGCAACATTTTAAGACATTTTTTTGGGGAATGATTAGGCTTCATGACTTAGAATCGAATTTCGAAGAAAATAAGTGTATAAAATAGTAAACGATTGCTTAAAATTGAAACCTTATTCCGGAACGTTTGAAGTACGTGCAAAAAAAAAAAAAAAAAAAAAAAAAAAAAAAAAAAAACCGAGTAATACTAGATGTTTTTTAAAATTTTTGAGGGAAATGATTAGGCTTAGTAATTTAGAATATTATGTCGAAGAAACATAGGGTATAAAACAGTAAAAGATGGCGTAAAATCGAAACCTAATTTGGAAACCCTAATCTGGGACGTTTGAAGCACGTGCTAAAAAATCGAGTAATAGGCGACATTTTAAGAAATTTTGGTGGGAAATGATTAGGCTTCATGACCAGAATAGAATTTCGAAGAAAAGGAGTGTATAAAATAGTAAACGATTACTTAAAATCGAAAACTTATTCCGGGACGTTTGAAGCACGTGCAAAAAAAAAAAAAAAAAAAAAAACCGAGTAATACTAGATGTTTTTTAAAATTTTTGTGGGAAATGATCAAGCTTAGTAATTTAGAATATTATGTCGAAGAAACATAGGGTATAAAACAGTAAAAGATGGCGTAAAATCGAAACCTAATTTGGAAACCGTAATCCGGGACGTTTGAAGCACGTGCTAAAAAATTGATTATAAGGCGATATTTTAAGAAAATTTTAAGGGCAAGGATTAGGCTTCATGACTTAGAATAGAATTCCGAAGAAAATGAGTGTATAAAATAGTAAACGATTGCTTAAAATTGAAACCTTATTGCGGGACGTTTGAAGCACGTGCAAAAAAAAAAAAAAAAAAAAAAAAAAAAAAAAAAACCGAGTAATACTAGATGTTTTTTAAACTTTTTGAGTGAAATGATCAGGCTTAGTAATTTAGAATAGAATGTCGAAGAAACATAGGGTATAAAACTGTAAAAGAGGTCGTAAAATCGAAAACCTAATTTGGAAACCCTAATCCAGGACGTTTGAAGCACGTGCTAAAAAATCGAGTAATAAGCGACATTTTAAGAAATTTTGGTGGGAAATGATTAGGCTTCATGACTTAGAATAGAATTTCGAAGAAAAGGAGTGTATAAAATAGTAAACGATTGCTTAAAATCGAAACCTTATTCCGGGACTTTTGAAGCACGTGCAAAAAAAAAAAAAAAAAAAAACCGAATAATACTAGATGTTTTTTAAAATTTTTGTGGGAAATGATCAGGCTTAGTAATTTAGAATATTATGTGGAAGAAACATAGGGTATAAAACAGTAAAAGATGGCGTAAAATCGAAACCTAATTTTGAAACCCTAATCCGGGACGTTTGAAGCACGTGCTAAAAAATCGATTATTAGGCGATATTTTAAGGAATATTTTTGGGGAATGATTAGGCTTCATGACTTGGAATAGAATTTCGAAGAAAATGAGTGTATAAAATAGTAAACGATTGCTTAAAATTGAAACCTTATTCCGGGACGTTTGAAGCACGTCCAAAAAAAAAAAAAAAAAACCGAGTAATACTAGATGTTTTTTAAAATTTTTGTAGGAAATGATCAGGCTTAGTAATTTAGAATAGAATGTCGAAGAAACATAGGGTATAAAACAGTAAAAGAGGTCGTAAAATCGAAAACCTAATTTTGAAACCCTAATCCGGGACGTTTGAAGCACGTGCTAAAAAATCGATTATAAGGCGACATTTTCAGAAATTTTTGTGGGGAATGATTAGGCTTCATGACTTAGAATAGAATTACGAAGAAAAGGAGTGTATAAAATAGTAACCGATTGCTTAAAATTGAAACCTTATTCCGGGACGTTTGAAGCACGTGCAAAAAAAAAAAAAAGAACCGAGTAATACTAGATGTTTTTTAAAATTTTTGTGGGAAATGATCAGGCTTAGTAATTTAGAATACAATGTCGAAGAAACATAGGGTATAAAACAGTAAAAGATGGCGTAAAATTGAAACCTAAATTGGAAACCGTAATCCGGGACGTTTGAAGCACGTGCTAAAAAATCGATTATAAGGCGACATTTTTAGAAATTTTTGTGGGGAATGATTAGGCTTCATGACTTATAATAGCATTTCGAAGAAAAGGAGCGTATAAAATTGTAAACGATTGCTTAAAATTGAAACCTTATTCCGGGACGTTTGAAGCACGTGCAAAAAAAAAAAAAAAAAAAAAAAAAAAAAAAAAAAAAACCTTGTAATACTAGATGGTTTTTAAAATATTTGTGGGAAATGATCAAGCTTAGTAATTTAGAATATTATGTCGAAGAAACATAGGGTATAAAACAGTAAAAGATGGCGTAAAATCGAAACCTATTTGGAAACCGTAATCCAAGACGTTTGAAGCACGTGCTAAAAAATCGATTATTAGGCGATATTTTAAGAAATTTTTGTTGGGAATGATTAGGCTTCATGACTTAGAATAGAATTTCGAAGAAAAGGAGTGTATAAAATAGTAACCGATTGCTTAAAATTGAAACCTTATTACGGGACATTTGAAGCACGTGAAAAAAAAAAAAAAAAAAAACGAGTAATACTAGATGTTTTTTAAAATTTTTGTGGGAAATGATCAGGCTTATTAATTTAGAATAGAATGTAGAAGAAAGATAGGGTATAAAACAGTAAAAGAGGGCGTAAAATCGAAAACCTAATTTAAAAACCCTAATCTGGGACGTTTGAAGCACGTGATAAAAAATCGAGTAATAGGCGACATTTTAAAACATTTTTTGTTGGAATGATTAGGCTTCATGACTTAGAATCGAATTTCGAAGAAAAGGAGTGTATAAAATAGTAACCGATTGCTAAAAATTGAAACCTTATTCCGGGACGTTTGAAGCACGTGCAAAAAAAAAAAAAAAAAAAACCGAGTAATACTAGATGTTGTTTAAAATTTTTGTGGGAAATGATCAGGCTTAGTAATTTAGAATAGAATGTCGAAGAAACATAGGGTATAAAACAGTAAAAGAGGGCGTAAAATCGAAAACCTAATTTAAAAACCCTAATCTGGGACGTTTGAAGCACGTGATAAAAAATCGAGTAATAGGCGATATTTTAAGACATTTTTTGTGGGAATGATTAGGCTTCATGACTTAGAATCGAATTTTGAAGAAAAGGTGTGTATAAAATAGTAACCGATTGCTAAAAATTGAAACCTTATTCCGGGACGTTTGAAGCACGTGCAAAAAAAAAAAAAAAAAAAAAACGAGTAATACTAGATGTTTAAAATTTTTGTGGGAAATGATCAGGCTTAGTAATTTAGAATAGAATGTCGAAGAAACATAGGGTATAAAAAAGTAAAAGAGGGCGTAAAATCGAAAATCTAATTTAAAAACCCTAATCTGGGACGTTTGAAGCACGTGATAAAAAATCGAATAATTGGAGACATTTTAAGACATTTTTTGTGGGAATGATTAGGCTTCATGACTTAGAATCGAATTTCGAAGAAAAGGAGTGTATAAAATAGTAACCGATTGCTAAAAATTGAAACCTTATTCCGGGATGTTTGAAGCACGTCCAAAAAAAAAAAAAAAAAAAAAACCGAGTAATACTAGATGTTTTTTAAAAAAATTTTTTGGAAATGATGAGGCTTAGTAATTTAGAATATTATGTCGAAGAAACATAGGGTATAAAACAGTAAAAGATGGCGTAAAATCGAAACCTAATTTGGAAACCCTAATCCGGGACGTTTGAAGCACGTGCTAAAAAATCGATTATTAGGTGACATTTTAAGAAATTTTTGTGGGGAATGATTAGGCTTCATGACTTAGAATAGAATTTCGAAGAAAAGGAGTGTATAAAATTGTAAACGATAGCATAAAATCGATACCTTATCCCGGGATGTTTGAAGCACGTGCAAAAAAAAAAAAAAAAAGACCGAGTAATACTATATGTTTTTTAAAATTTTTGTGGGAAATGATCAGGCTTATTAATTTAGAATAGAATGTCGAAGAAACATAGGGTATAAAAAAGTAAAAGAGGGCGTAAAATCGAAAACCGAATTTGGAAACCCTAATCCGGGACGTTTGAAGCACGTGATAAAAAATTCGAGCTTTCAATTTTAAGCACTGGATTAGGGTTTCCAAATTATGTTTTCCATTTTAAGCACTCTTTACTATTTTATGTTGAGTTATGGAGTCTGCTCCTTGTATTTATAGCTTGGTCAACGGCTATATCTGGTAAAGCTATATTAGGTAAAGCCATATATGGTAAAGCTATATCCGGTAAAGCTATATATGGTACATAGCTATATATAGTAGATGGTTAAATCTGGTAAAGCTATATTTAGTAGACTGGACCATATATATATATATCCCGTCCAGTAAAGCTTTGAAATGTACTTTCTATTCTCTGTACTCTCTCTCATCAATAAAAATTCCTTTTAGCCAGAGTTCTCCTTGCAATTCTCTCTATCCTTTTCTTTATGATCATCTAGATCGAGCGTGTGCGTTGTTGTGCGATCCTAACAACTGGTATCAGAGCAAGGCAAAATTCACCACGATCTGTGAAGATGGAAAGTTCAAAGATTGGAATTGAGAAGTTCGATGGATCCGATTTCGGTTTCTGGAAGATGCAGATTGAAGATTATCTGTACCAGAAAGATCTTCACGAACCTCTGTTGGGGGTGAAGCCGGATACCATGACCACGAAACAGTGGAAGCTCAAGGATCGACAAGCCTTAGGGATGATCCAGTTGACGCTATCCAAAAACGTGGCGTTTAACATCATCAAGGAGAAGACAACGTCAGATCTGATGAAGGCGCTGTCAAATATGTATGAAAAACCGTCGGCTATGAACAAGGTGTATTTGATGCGTAGATTGTTCAATCTACAGATGTCTGAAGATGGACATGTTGCGGATCATATAAATGAATTCAATATGATCATAAGTCAACTGGGTTCGGTGGAAATTAATTTCGAAGATGAAATTAAAGCGTTGATTTTGATGTCATCCTTACCCGAGTCATGGGATACTGTTGTTGCCGCAATCAGCAGTTCCCGAGGATCTGATAAACTGAAGTTTGATGAAATTCGAGATGTAGTTCTCAGCGAAAGTATTCGCAAATGGGAAACTGGAGATTCATCAGGCAATGCTCTCAGTATTGATCGAAGGGGAAGAAGCAAATCAAAGAGCTCAAACAAACATGGGCGTTCAAAATCAAAGAACCGGAGAAAATCTCCAAACAAACCCAACGTAACGTGTTGGAGCTGTGGGAGAAAAGGACACTTTCGGACAGATTGTACAAAGCTAAAGAAGAAGCAGAATCATAAATCTGAAGATGATGATGATTCTATATACACAACAGAAGATGCTGAGGACGTTTTAATCCTTAGTGTGGATAGCCCAGCTGAATCCTGAATTTTGGATTCAGGTGCATCGTTCCATTCGTCTCCAAGTAAGGAATTGTTTCAAAATTTCAAATCAGGAAATTTCGGGAAGGTGTATCTTGCCGACAACAAAACCTTGGAGATTGAAGGAAAGGGAGATGTCTCCATACAAACTCCAGCAGGAAACCAATGGACATTACAAGATGTCAGATACATTCCTGGTCTCAAGAAGAACCTGATCTCTATTGGTCAGTTGGATAGCACAGGCTATGCAGCAGAGTTTGGAAAGAGTTCCTGGAAGATTGTGAAGGGCGCCATGGTTGTTGCGCGTGGCACAAAATCCGGAACCTTATACACTACTGCAGAGTGTATAAACATGACTGCTGCTGCTGAGAGTGCTTCCAATTCAAGTCTATGGCACAATAGACTTGGACATATGAGCGTCAAAGGAATGAAGATGCTGACTGCGAAAGGAGCTTTAGAAGGCTTAAAATCTGTTGATATGGGTCTTTGTGAGAGCTGCGTTATGGGCAAACAGAAACGAGTTAGTTTCACAAACGCTGCCAGAGAACCGAAGAAAGTGCGGTTGGAAATGGTCCATACAGACGTCTGGGGATCATCTCCAGTTTCATCACTTGGTGGATCAAGGTACTACGTCACCTTCATCGATGACTTCAGCAGGAAGGTATGGGTTTACTTTCTGAAACACAAGTCAGATGTGTTTACCACCTTCAAGAAGTGGAAAGCTGAAGTTGAAAATCAGACCGGCTTGAAGATCAAATGCCTGAGGTCTGACAATGGAGGAGCGTACAACAAATCAGAGTTTATAACATTTTGTGCAGCTGAGGGAATTAGATTAATAAGAACAATTCCCAGTAAGGCAAGACAAAATGGTATTGCAGAAAGGATGAACAGAACCTTGAATGAGCGAGCAAGAAGCATGAGGATTCATTCTGGATTGCCAAAGACATTCTGATTTGATGCTGTGAACACAGCAGCATATTTGCTTATAGAGGGCCATCAGTACCCTTGAAGTTCAAATTGCCCGAAGAAGTATAGACAGGAAAAGAACTCAAGTACTCTCACTTGAGAACCTTTGGTTGTACTGCGTATGTTCATGTTGATCAAGAGAAGATAGATAAGCTTGATGCTAAGGTTGTGAAATGCTACTTCATAGGCTATGGCTCTGACATGTTCGGGTACAGATTTTAGGATGAGAAAAATATAAAGATCCTAAGACACTGTGATGTGACCTTTGATGAAAATGTCATGTACAAGGACAGAGAGAAGATAAACTCCGAGACTACGAAGCAAGTGGGAGTTGAACTTGAGTGGCAAGAAAATTCACACAGTGATGATGGTACAACAGAAGCTCAAGAAACTCCTGATCCTATTGCTGAAGAACCAGACGTGGAGCAAGTTGCACCTGAGCAGGTGTTGAGAAGATCATCCAGAACTACCAGAGCACCAGATAGATATTCAACCTCATTACATTATCTGTTGCTGACTGACGAAGGAGAACCAGAGTCCTTTGATGAGGCCCTACAAGTGGAAGATTCAACCAAGTGGGAGCAAGCCATGGATGATGAGATGAGCTCACTTGAAAGGAATAATACGTGGGTGCTGACTGAGTTGCCTATAGGAAAGAGAGCTCTGTTGAACAAATGAGTGTTCAAAATCAAGGTTGAACCAGATGGCAGAAGAAGGTTTAAGGCTCGGTTAGTAGTTAAAGGATATTCACAAAGAAAAGGCATTGATTATGCTGAGATCTTTTCTCCAGTTGTGAAATTAACTACTATCCGAATTCTACTGTGTATTGTTGCATCAGAGAATTTGCACCTTGAGCAAATGGATGTAAAAACAGCATTTTTACATGGAGATCTAGATGAGGAGATCTATATGCAACAACCCCAAGGATTTGCAGCTCCAGGCAAGGAGCACATGGTGTGTAAGCTCAATAAGAGCTTGTATGGACTGAAACAAGCACCGAGACAATGGTACAAGAAGTTTGACTCCTTCATGAGCAAGAGTGGTTTCCACAAAAGTGAAAAGGATCAGTGTTGCTACCTCAAGAAATACACTGATTCTTATGTGTTTCTACTCCTGTATGTGGATGATATACTAATTGCTGGATCAAGTATGAGGGAGATAAACCACCTGAAGGCAAGCTTGTCTTCAGTATTTGAGATGAAAGATTTAGGTGCAGCGAAGCAAATCCTTGGGATGAGGATTTCTCGAGATAGATCTGCTGGCACATTAAATCTATCCCAAGAGTAGTACATTGAGAAGGTGTTGTCCAAATCCAAGATGAATAACGCTAAACCCAGGACTACCCCCTTGGCAAATCATATTAAATTGTCAAAGGGGCAATCTCCCAAGACAGTTGAGGAACGTGAGCACATGGCATCAGTTCCGTACGCTTCTGCAGTTGGGAGTTTGATGTATGCTATGGTCTGCAGTAGACCTGACATAACACATGCAGTGGGAGTTGTTAGCAAGTACATGGCAAATCCAGGGAAGGAACATTGGGAAGCTGTGAAGTGGCTTATGAGATATCTGAGAGGTACATCCAATACTACACTTTGTTATGGCAATGGCAAAGTAGTTCTGCAAGGTTTTGTGGATGCTGATCTGAGTGGAGATGTAGACTCCAGCAAGAGCACATCTGGGTATATCTACACTATAGATGGAACAGTAGTGAGTTGGATGTCCAAGCTTCAGAAATGCGTTGCTCTTTCATCTACTGTAGCTGAGTACGTGGCCATAGCTGAAGCTGGAAAGGAGATGATATGGATGACAGACTATCTAGAAGAATTAGGCCGGAAGCAGTGCAAGAAGATTCTTTATACAGATAGTCAGAGTGTCATACAGTTGGTGAAAAACCCAGTCTATCATTCAAGGATAAAACACATTAGAAGACGGTACCATTTCACTCGCAGGTTAGTGGAAGAAGGCGATATGTGTTTGGAGAAGATGGAGGGTGCAAAGAATCCAGCAAACATGTTGACAAAATGTGTTGATGTTGGAAAATTAAGGCTATGCAAAGCCCTAATTGGTATGGTGTAGGATCAGTCTCCAAGTGGGAGAATTGTTGAGTTATGGAGTCTGCTCCCTGTATTTATAGCTTGGTCAACGGCTATATCCGGTAAAGCTATATTTGGTAAAGCCATATATGGTAAAGCTATATCCGATAAAGCTATATATGGTACATAGCTATATATAGTAGATGGTTAAATCTGGTAAAGCTATATTTAGTAGACTGAACCATATATATATCCCGTCCAGTAAAGCTTTGAAATGTACTTTCTATTCTCCGTACTCTCTCTTGTTGTACATACCTGAAGTCATCAATAAAAATTCCTTTTAGCCAGAGTTCTCCTTGCAATTCTCTCTATCCTTTTCTTTGTGATCATCTAGATCGAGCGTGTGCATTGTTGTGCGATCCTAACATTTTATACACTCCGTTTCTTCGAAATTCTAATCTAAATCATATGCTTGATCATTCCCTGCAAAAAATTTTAAAAACGTCGACCGTTACTCAGTTTATTTAGCACGTGCTTCAAACGTCCTGGATTAGGATTTCCGAATTAGGGTTTCGATTTTAAGCACTCTATTCATGTTTGATACACTATGTTTCTACGACATTCTATTATAAGTCGCCAAGCCTAATCATTCCTCACAAATTTTTTTAAAAGCATATAGTATTACTCGATTTTTATTTTTTATTTTATTATTTTTTTTTTGCACATGCTTTAAACGTCCCGGATTAGGGTTTCAATTTTAAGCAATCGTTTACTTTTTTATGCACTCCGTTTCTTTGAAATTCTATTCTAAATCATCAAGCCATCATTCCCAACAAAAATTTCTTAAAATGTCGCCTATTACTCAATTTTTGTATCACATACTTCAAATATTCTGGATTAGGGTTTCAAATTATGCTTTCAATTTTAAGCACTCTATTACTACTTTATTGATATGAATTAAACTGCTGAACCTTTGCATGTACCCGAAGGACCGATTACAAGAAGCAAGGTTAAGAAGATTCAAGAGGCCTATACATTGCATCTTCAAAAGCTAGCTAGTGTACAGGTTGAAACAAAGACTTTTGAGCCCAAAACGCTTTATAGCATTAGCATATCAAATCAAGAAGGTAATGGAGTGGCTGATATTGGAAAGTAATTAAAAGACTTGCCTTTGGTAGTTGAAGTACCAATTAAGACAATTTATTAATTCCTTATTTTCTTCAATATTTATTTAATAGCATTTATTAGTGATTTGTGGTTGGTGGCTGAACTTTATTATGTTAGGGTTACCTTTTTGACCTATTTAAAGGCATGTAATATTCATGTTTGAGGATGATTTGTTGAATACGGAAAAAATCTTTGTGTTTTCTTGATACCCTTTTGGTGTTATTCTTTTTCAAACCTTGCTTTAGGTTTGATGTTTAAACCGATTCATTGAATTAGTTTTGATCAAGCTAATTCTGGAGTGAATTGTCTTGGTATCTAAGAGTGACCATCATAGATTCCAAGTTCGATCTAAGAGTCATTCATCTTCTAACCAGCTCTTGGTTGAAATCAATCCGTTAAGTTAGCTTTCTCTGTGAGCATTTTGCAAGGATTCTAGAAGGACCTCTAGCTTTGCAAATTCCAGCATTGTAGGCGCTTATCATTTGGTATCAGAGCTTTTGGTCGACGTTCTTTGGCCGCTCTAGAGGTGAAATATTTTTATTGTTATTTTTTTTTCTATCAATTTTTTTTCTCTCTCTCAGATTATCGAAAAAAAAAATCAATAGGAAAAAAAAATCAGTTCTAAGAAAAAAAAAAGAAAAAAGAAAAAAGAAAAAAAAATATATATATATATATTCAGTTCTTAGATCCTTGAGATACTAGTCTTAGCTTGTTAGAATTGATTGTTGAATTGGTTATAATCAAGCTCAAAGCAAGATTGCACCAAAAAAAAAAAAAAAAAAAAAAAAAAAAAAAAAACAGCCTTTACATTCTTAACCTAGTACCAAAAGCCTACCTTTGAGTGTTAAACACGAGTGTCCCTGAGTGAAATTTTTGTGAGAAGTGTGGAGAGGTCCCTTGATAACAAAATGTCACATAATGGAGAAGCAGTACCAGTACCAGATCTTAATACAACCATTCTTCAAGCAATTCAAGGTATGATGGAAATGATGATGGAAGATAGACAAGAAAGAAGGGCGCAACAACAAAGACAAGAACGAACATTACAAGAAGATGAAGGTATAGTAGTACAAGAAAGACAAGTTGAAGGAAGATGGAGAGGAAGAAATAACCATGCAGCTATTATGCAACCTAGAAGGATGGAAAGAGTACATGAAGATAGAGATGGAGGAGTTAAACTCAAAATCTAACCCTTTTGTGGAACGACAGATTCTGAGGCATACTTGTAGTGCGAAAGAAAGATAGAGCATGTGTTTGATTGCAACACCTATAGTGAAAATAAGAAGATGAGACTTGCTATTGTCGAATTTACCAATCATACTGGTGATTGGTACAACCATCTCAAATCCGAGAGAAGAAGAAAAGAGGAGGATCCAATAGAGACTTGGGAAGAACTTAAAGAAGCCATGAGAAAAAGGTATGTTCCAAAATATTATGAAAGAAATTTGAAAACTAAATTGAAATGTTTGAGGCAAGGAACAAAAAGTGTGGCAGAATATTATCAAGAGATAGAGACTATGATGGAAAGAGAAAATGTTAGAGAAGAAGAAGAAGATACCATGCCTAGATTCCTTGGAGGTTTGAATCGAGAAATTGCTCATCTTGTTGACAGAAATCCACCATCATATCTGGAAGACATGTATCATTATGCTCTCAAAATTGAAGACCAATTGAAGGAAGAAAAAAAGCATTAAAAAAGGTACATATCACGAACTAACATCTTTTCAAATTCTAAAACTTGGAACAAGGATAGTTTTGTGAATAGAAATGAATCGTTGTCACCAAAAGAAAAGTTTGTGGCCGCTAAAAGAGTGGAGTCTGAGAGTTCCAATTGTTAAAAGAATGAAGCTTCAAAGATGATAAAGGAGAAGTCTAGTTCTATTCAATGTTGGAAGTGCAAAGGGTTTGGACACATGAGCAAAGAGTGTGTTAATAAAAAAGTTATGGTGATAAGGAATGGTATACTTGATTCAGATGATGAATGTGAGGATCATGATTCACAGCTTGTGGAAGAAGTCGCAGCATATGATGATGAGTATGTTGAAGAAGGAAATTCCATATCCTTGATCACAAGAAGGGTACTCAATGTTTAAATCAAGGAAGAGAATTTGAAGATCAAAGGGAAAACTTGTTCCACACAAGATGTTTGATCAAAGGAAACCCATGCAGCTTGGTGATTGATAGTGGAAGTTGCACAAATGTGGTAAGTAGCTTCCTTGTAAAAAGACTTCAACTTTTTGTCCATCCCCATCCAAAACCATACAAACTTCATTGGTTAACAAACAAAGAAGAAATTAAGGTGAACTCCCAAGCTCTTATTTCTTTTACTCTTGGAAGATATAAAGATGAAGTTCTTTGTGATGTTGTACCAATGCATGCGGGGGACATCTTATTCGGCCGACCTTGGCAATATGATAGAAAGGTAACATTTGATGGTTTGATGAACAAGTATACTTTTACTTTGTGTGGAAAGAAATTTACTTTACTTCCATTGTCTCCGTATGAAGTACATTATGACCAATTGAAATTAGAGAAGAAAGGAAAAGAATATGAAGAACAACAGTGGAGAGAAGAAACTAAGGTAAAAGAGAGAGATAAAAGTGAATAAAGAGAGAAAAGTGTGGGGGCAAAGGATGAGTGAAAACCAAGAAAGAAAAAAAAGTGATTTTGAAGAGAAGAGAGAAAATGTGAGTTTGGATAAGAATGGGAGAAAGGAAGAATATGTGTTTAGCAATAGAACCAAAAACTGATCATGCTTTTAAGTCTCTTTTGCAAGAATTCAATGACATATTTTCACATGAAGATGCATGTACGGGGTTACCCCCTCTAAGAGGGATTGAATACCAAATTGACTTCGTACTTGGGGCAACTCTTCCAAATATGGCTGCCTATAGGACCAATCCCACCGAGACTAAGGAGATTTAGAGACAAGTGGAGGAACTCATGGATAAAGGATATGTTAGAGAAAGCATGAGTCCTTGTTCGGTTCCTGTGATTTTGGTTACCCAAGAAAGATGGCACGTGGAGGATGTGCGTTGATTGTCAAGCCATCAACAAGATAATGGTAAAGTATCGACACCCTATTCCTAGATTGGATGACATGTTGGATGAATGTAACACCCAAAAAATGAAAGGAATTAGATCCAACAAGAATAAGCCACCCATGTAAGAACCAAATGATCAAAAGGGGAGGTATTAAAGGATTAAGCAAGGATGATGATCTCAAGAAAGTCATTCTTAACCCTAACAAGTAATGTTAAGGAGTTTAAGACCTATGGAAAAAGGATTGGAAAGTAAGAGTAAGTGAAAAGGGCAAAAAGGTCATTTTTCCAATTATGAAGGATCTTCCCGGATTTTTAGTTCCTTATCTAGAAGGAATTTCAAGAGGCTCAAGAAGGGAAAAATGATCAATATGAGATCAAGGATTTTGAGAAAAATTATGGATTTTTCAGGAAAAATAATATTAAAATATTCATAAAGTGGAAAATTACCATAATACCCCTGGAAGAATGTATAATTACGAAAATGCCTCTCTTATTAGAATCAGAGCATCTACAGTGACCATCTGAGAAATATCTCTGGAACTCGAATCTCAGCCGTTGGATCTTCCTCGAATTTGGATAAGATCTAGACAACGGACAGATCATCACATCCAACGGCTGGTATTCAAAACTGAAGTCGGTAAAGCCCTAATCGGAGTGAATTTTCTAACGAATTATCCAGAACGTTCAATCTCCAAATCACGACGAATATGGAGCTTTCAATGTCGGTTTAAGCTCCTCCTATAAAGTCTGAAGTAGGGCAACAATATGGAACAAGACTCGAGCAAGGTCGAGCACCCATTCGAGAGTTATGAGCGTTTAGTTTGTGGGTCTCCTACTCTCGGGTTTCTTCCAAATTCGAGAGCAATTCTCCACCATTCCTCCTCAAACTTATTCCTGTAGTTTCCAAACAAGATTACCACAAGTTATATGAAGGAATTGAGAGCTGAAACGTCGTAGAACAAGATACCCAAAAGATTGGAAATTCGGCGTTTTGGGTGAGTTGCATACCGAGAACGATTTCTGAAAATTAAGGTTCCACACTCAAAGACGTTCCTCCAAACCAATTCCTATAGCTTGAAGAAAGGATATGTAAGAGGTTCCATCAAGAAATCGGGCCTCGAAAACCCCTAGAATCGGCTACCCGATAAGAAATACCCTGTTTTAGCTCCGGCGAGGAAAATGATTTTGGACGAACTTTGGAGGCTAATATCTTAGGCTATGATCCATGAAAAGGTATGAAATCAATCCCAAGCTCTTCCTTGTAATATTATCGTTAAGTTTCATGAAGAACTCGAGGGGCTAAACGAAGATATCAGGGCTGTGGAAGGCCACTTTCAGACGGCGGCATAAAGGACGCGCGCGTCTTCTTCTTGTCCAGAGGAAGAAAGACGATGACGTGGCCGGTTCAGTTGAACCGGCCAAGTCAACCCAAAATTTGGCCTTCCCTTGGTGTTTCTCAATTTTAACCCCCTTCCAAGCCGGTTCTCATGATAAACTTTATGGTTCCAGAAACTAGACACAATAAGGAGTCTATGGAAGGAAATGTGAAGTAATTCGAATACCGAAAGCTCAAGAACGTTGGTCCCGAACATCGACGATGAGGTGAGTAGCCACCCTGGACTTTTCTTAAGAAATACTTGTAGGAATCACTTGGACTTTCATATGAACCCTAAAACAAGTATTACACGAGGATCTATGAAAGAAAAACTCAAAGAACCGTAAGTTAAGGCGCTGAACCGACCAAATTGCTCGGGATTTAAGGAACATTAAAATAACCCACTAAATGAGCTCTGATACCTATGAAACTTTAATGATGAGCATATGATAGCATGTTTAGGATATGTGTGAAATTTAGTGGTCAATGGATAAGGTTAAGTAGGTAAACCAAGAAATGGGGCAAAATGACCATAATGCCCTTAAGGATATCTACCTACGGTTCATGACCTAGATGATCTCAAAATGCTATGAAAATCTACAGTAGATCTTATTGTATGATGATTGATGAGGTGGTGAAGTTTGAAAGCCACTGGAGCTCGTTAATTAGCAAAACCAAGAATTAGGGGTAAAATGACCATAATGCCCCTAAGGAAGACTACCTACGGGTTAAGCCCTAAATGACCTCCCAACATTATGAAATGTTGTATGAATCCTTATCTCATGATGTTGTATAAGGTAATGAAGTTTGGGAGTCATTGGGAAACGTTAGATAGCAAAACCAAGATATGGGGAAAAATGTACATCACGATCCACATGACTTTACCTCCTAGGATGACTAACGAGGTACCCATGAAATAAGAGATTCCCCATAGGCACCCTTGGTTACTAATAAGATTCTAAGTGCACAAGGTTACGTTGAACTATTTCTAAGAAGAACCTTTAAGTTCCAAGCTTGACCCAAGACGTTATGCATAAACCTAGGATCCCCAAGAATACAAGGAAATGCCTAGGTTAATGTAGATGGTATGCTTAACAAGTTGCTAGGATCCATGCCCGGAGTAACCATTATCTCCCATCACGAAATGTACCACGAGATTCCTATTCCTCTTTAGGTGAGATGCCCTGCTATATGTACCACGAGCAGGTTGTCATGATGGACTTATTATTTTCCGCACCTAAATGAGATGCCCTGTAACACGATATGCTAGCAGGATGCCACGTTTGTGGTAATGTCACCTATGCACTCATGGGGAGAAAATAAGGGTTACTTTGATAGTGTTTTCAGGACTAAAACACGATATATGACATGACAACCTCTAAGGATTAGTTCCTGAAAACGAAACAAGAATTCATATCCTAGCTCAAGGTCTAAATATGCTCCAAATCACCAACCATGTCCTATAAGGTCTATTTTATATGACATGAGGATAAACTCAAGATTTCAAGTTGGTTAGAGCAAGTTTGGAACATAAGCCAAGATGGAACTTAAGGAAACGCCTAAAGAAAACATGTCAAGATTCAAGACCCTTCTAGAACCCTCGAAGGAGCCCAATATGAACTTATGACCTTCTAGAATAACTCATGCTAGTTATGACGATGGGTTCATATGATCATGAATGTATATAACAACTTAGGCCTCAAGAAAATAAGAATCTTAGAAACTTATAAGATTAAGAATCAAGAACAAGCTATACAACCACCAAGACAAGAAGAATGCTAGGTACCACTCAAAGATAAGGGACCAAAGTCCTCAAGAGTAAAAATTCAAGAATGCTAGGTATTACTCTAAGCATGTCTAATTGTGGCCCATAACACCCATCATGCGGTGCTTTTTAAGGAGGCCTTTTTCCTCTTCTAGGTGGGATGCCCTGCACCGTGTTTGCTTTGCAGGATGTCATGTTTGGCCTCATTCCCCTCACCTAGATGAGATGCCCTGCGCCATGTTATGATTTGCAGGATGCCATGTTCATGTATGCACCAATCACACGTCCTATATGGTCTATGTTAGATTATGCGACCTTTATGGTCTATGCCATGTTCATGCATGCATCAATCACGTGACCTTTATGGTCTATCATGGGGAGTAACCTATGGCCACGATGGAGCAAGAAGAGAGTAAGTTATCCTAGCCATGAATTAAGAACCTCCTAGGACCTCCCACGGTACATCATGTTTATGACTTAGACTACTTTGCTTGGAACATATAAAGCCTTGAGCGTAGGTATTAAGACTGTGTCGCTTGGAACGTATGAAGCCTCGGACACAGGTTGACAAGTTTATGTCTAGTACCGTAAATCTTAAGGGGAGTGTCTTGGAGAACGAATTAAGAAACATAACAAGAACTTACGACAAGAACAAGAACAAGAACAAGAAAACAAAAAGTGTGGTACCCTAGCATATCAAGGACACGATTAAGAGCCTACAAGTAGGCTGCTTACTGAGTCTTGTACTCATTCCTTATTCTCCATTTTCTTTTCAGGAAATAAGGAGTTGGTCGAGGTCGGGAGCGGACTCTGGAGTAGGTGCCATAGACAACCCTCACCCGTCATCCTTCAACCCTTTTGTGTCGTCCCTTAACTTGTGTTTTAACTGTTGTGTTGTGTTTTAAAATACTTTGTATAAACTTTATTTTGATATAATGTTTGATATGTTTTAAGTTTTGGTTATTTTATTTTGTTGAAAAATTTACCCGTCTTTTTAGAGTCATCGAGTCAGCCCGGTCCTTACAATGAATTATATGGTGCTAATCTGTTTTCAAAAATAGATCTTCAAAGTGGTTATCATCAAATTCGAATGAATGTGGGAGATGAGTGGAAAACTGCTTTCAAAACAATGTTTGGGCTTTATGAGTGGCTCGTTATGCCGTTTGGCCTTACAAATGCACCAAGTACTTTTATGAGGCTAATGAATCATGTTTTGAGAGACTATATTGGAAAATTGGTTGTTGTATACTTTGATGATATCCTTGTTTACTCAAAAAGCTTGAATGATCATATTTTGCACGTTAAGAAAATACTGTTTAAACTTAGAGAAGAGAAGCTTTATGCCAACTTCAAAAAGTGCAGTTTTTGTCTAGACCAAGTCAACTTCCTAGGGTTCTTAGTTGGAAAGAATGGAGTACAAGTTGATGAAGAAAAGGTAAAAGCTATTAGAGAATGGCCAACACCCACAAATGCAACCGAGGTAAGATCTTTTCATGGTTTGGCTAGTTTCTATAGGAGATCACTAAGAATTTCAGTAGCATAGCATCACCATTGAATGAACTTGTTAAAAAGCATGTGAAATTTGAATGGAAGGAAAAACAAGAGAATGCATTCAATGAACTGAAAGATAAATTAACCAATGCGCCTTGTCTTGCTTTACCTAACTTTGATAAATCTTTTGAAATTGAATGTGATGCAAGTGGGATAGGCATAGGGGCTGTTTTAATGCAGGAAAAAAGGCCAATCATGTTCTTTAGTGAAAAGCTTAATGATATGAATCCAACAACTGATCACTTCCATGTACCCGAACGAGCAATTACAAGAAGCAATACAAATAAGATTCAAGTATCAAATCAAGAAAATAATGTAGTGGCTGACATTGGAAAGTGATTAGAAGACTTGCCTTTGGTAGTTGAACTACCAATTAAGACAATTTATGAATACCTTATTTTCTTCAATTTGTATTTAATAGCATTTATTAGTAGTTTGTATGAATGTCTTATTTTCTTCAATTTGTATTTAATAGCATTTATTAGTGATTTGTAGTTAGTGGCTGAACCTTATTATGTTAGGGTTATCTTTTGGGCCTATTTAAAGGCATGTAATATTCATGTTTGGAGGATTGGTGGAATATAGGAAAAAAACCTTTGTGTTTTCTTGATACCCTTTTAGTGTTATTCTTTTTCAGACCTTGCTTTAGTTTGATGTTTAAACCGATTCATTGAATTAGTTTTGCTCAAGTTAATTCTGGAGTGAATTGTCTTGGTATCGAAGAGTGACCATCATAGATTCCAAGTTCGATTTAAGAGTCATTCATCTTCTTACCAGCTCTTGGTTGGAATCAATCCGTTAAGTTAGATTTCTCTATGAACGTTTTGCAAGGATTCTATAAGGACCTCTAGCTTTGCAAATTCCAGCATTGTAGGCGCTTATCATTTGGTATCAGAGCTTTTGGTCGACATTCTTTGGCCGCTCTAGAGGTGAAATATTTTTATTGTTATTTTTTTTGTATCAATTTTTTTTCTCTCTCTCAAATTATGGAAAAAAAAAGAAAAAAAAAAGAAAGAAAAAAAAATAAGTTATGAGAAAAAAAAATATATATTCAATTCTTATCATTTATTTTCAAGCTCTTGATCCTTGAGATACTAGTCTTAGCTTGTTAGAATTGATCGTTGAATTGATTATAATCAAGCTTAAAGCAAGATTGCACCAAAAAAAAAAAAAAAAAAAGCCAGTCTTTACATTCTTGACCTAGTACCAAAAGCCTACCTTTGAGTGTTAAACACGAGTGTCCCTGAGTGAAATTTTTGTGAGAAGTGTGGAGAGGTCCCTTGATAACAAAATGTCACATAATGGAGAAGCAGTACCACCAGTACCAGATCTTAATACAACCATTCTTCAAGCAATTCAAGGTATGATGGAAATGATGATGGAAGATAGACAAGAAAGAAGGGCGCAACAACAAAGACAAGAACGAACATTACAAGAAGATGAAGGTATAGTAGTACAAGAAAGACAAGTTGAAGGAAGATGGAGAGGAAGAAATAACCATGCAACTATTATGCAACCTAGAAGGATGGAAAGAGTACATGAAGATAGAGATGGGGGAGTTAAACTCAAAATCCCACCCTTTTGTGGAACGACAGATTCTGAGGCATACTTGCAGTGGGAAAGAAAGATAGAGCATGTGTTTGATTGCAACACCTATAGTGAAAATAAAAAGATGAGACTTGCTATTGCCGAATTCACCAATCATGCTGGTGATTGGTACCAACATCTCAAATCCGAGAGAAGAAGAAAAGAGGAGGATCCAATAGAGACTTGGAAAGAACTTAAAGAAGCCATGAGAAAAAGGTATGTTCAAAAACATTATGAAAGAAATTTGAAAACTAAATTGCAATGTTTGAGGCAAGGAACAAAAAGTGTGGCAGAATATTATCAAGAGATGGAGACTATGATGGAAAGAGCAAATGTTAGAGAAGAAGAAGAAGATACCATGTCTAGATTCCTTGGAGGTTTGAATCGAGAAATTGCTCATCTTGTAGACAGAAATCCACCATCATATCTGGAAGACATGTATCATTATGCTCTCAAAATTGAAGACCAATTGAATGAAGAAAAAGAGCATTCAAAAAGGTACATATCACGAACTAACATCTTTTCAAATTCTAAAACTTGGAACAAGGATAGTTTTGTGAATAGAAATGAATCATTGTCACCAAAAGAAAAGTTTGTGGCCGCTAAAAGAGTGGAGGCTGAGAGTTCCAATTGTTAAAAGAATGAAGCTTCAAAGACGGTAAAGGAGAAGTCTAGTTCTATTCAATGTTGGAAGTGCAAAAGGTTTGGACACATGAGCAAAGAGTGTGTTAATAAAAAAGTTACGGTGATAAGGAATTTTATACTTGATTCAGATGATGAATGTGAGGATCATGATTCACAACTTGTGGAAGAAATCGCAGCATATGATGATGAGTATCTTGAAGAAGGAAATTCCATATCTTTGATCACAAGAAGGGTACTCAATGTTTAAATCAAGGAAGAGAATTTGAAGAACAAATGGAAAACTTGTTCCACACAAGATGTTTGATCAAAGGAAACCCATGCAGCTTGGTGATTGATAGTGGAAGTTGCACAAATGTGGTAAGCAGCTTCCTTGTAAAAAGACCTTCTGTCCATCCCCATCCAAAACCATACAAACTTCATTGGTTAACAAACAAAGAAGAAATTAAGGTGAACTCGCAAACTCTTATTTCTTTTACTCTTGGAAGATATAAAGATGAAGTTCTTTGTGATGTCGTACCAATGCATGCGGGGGACATCTTATTCGGCCGACCTTGTTAATATGATAGAAAGGTAACATTTAATGGTTTGATGAACAAGTATACTTTTATTTTGTGTGGGAAGAAATTTACTTTACTTTCGTTGTCTCCATATGAAGTACATTGTGACCAATAGAAATTAGAGAAGAAAAGAAAAGAATATGAAGACCAACAATGGAGAGAAGAAAGTAACGTAAAGGTGAGGAAAAAAAAAGTGAGAAAAAAAAAACAATATTAAGTTCTTGTCAAGAAAAAACGAAGAATTTGATTTGAGGACAAATCCTTTTAAAGAAAGGGGGGATGATATGAATCCAACAACTGATCACTTCCATGTACCCGAACGAACAATTACAAGAAGCAATACAAAGAAGATTCAAGTATCAAATCAAGAAAATAATGTCGTGGCTTACATTGGAAAGTGATTAAAAGACTTGCCTTTGGTAGTTGAACTACTAATTAAGACAATTTATGAATACCTTATTTTCTTCAATTTGTATTTAATAGCCTTTATTAGTAGTTTGTATGAATGTCTTATTTTCTTCAATTTGTATTTAATAGCATTTATTAGTGATTTGTAGTTGGTGGCTGAACCTTATTATGTTACGGTTATCTTTTGGGCCTATTCAAAGACATGTAATATTCATGTTTGGAGGATTGGTGGAATACAGAAAAAAACCTTTGTGTTTTCTTGATACCCTTTTGGTGTTATTCTTTTTCAAACCTTGCTTTAGGTTTGATGTTTAAACCGATTCATTGAATTAGTTTTGATCAAGCTAATTCTGGAGTGAATTGTCTTGGTATCTAAGAGTGACCATCATAGATTCCAAGTTCGATCTAAGAGTCATTCATCTTCTAACCAGCTCTTGGTTGGAATCAATCCGTTAAGTTAGCTTTCTCTGTGAACGTTTTGCAAGGATTCTAGAAGGACCTCTAGCTTTGCAAATTCCAGCATCGTAGGCGCTTATCACTTAATGGAGCACAACTCAACTATCTGACTTATGACAAAGAGTTATATGCACTTGTGAGGGCTTTGCAAGTTTGGCAACATTATTTGTGGCCGAAAGAGTTTGTTATTCATACGGACCATGAAAGTTTGAAGCACCTCAAAAGCCAAACAAAGCTAAATAGGAGACATGCTAAATGGGTGGAATTCATTGAGACGTTTCCTTATGTAATCCATTACAAAAAGGGGAAGGATAATGTGGTCGCAGATGCATTATCAAGAAGGTATGCTTTATTTTCTTCCCTTACTCCAAAAATTCTTGGTTTTAAACACATGATTGAATTGTACAAAGTTGAAAAATCTAAATTTTATGATGTGTATATGCAATGTTTAGAAGGGAAACATGTGCAAGATCATATTGTGTTCGATGATATGCTTTTTAGGAAGGGTAAACTTTGTATCCCTAGATGTTCTATTCGAGAGTTACTTGTGAAGGAGGCTCATGGGGGAGGACTTATGGGACATTTTGGAGAATTTAAAATATATAGCATGTTGTGTGAACATTTTTATTGGTTGAAAATGAGGAAAGATGTGAACAAAGTATGCAAACAATGTTTTAAATGTAAGGAGGCTAAGTCTAAGACATAACCCCATGGTCTTTACACACCTTTAGATGTTCCTAATGAACCATGGGTAGACATTAGCATGGATTTTGTTCTAGGATTACCAAAGACTAGAAGACACCATGATAGCATTTTTGTGGTGGTTGATAGGTTTAGTAAGATGACACATTTCATTCCATGTAACAAAACAGATAATGCTACCAATATAGCTAATCTATTCTTTAAGGAAGTGGTTAGATTGCATGGTATTCCCAAAACCATTGTTAGTGACAGGGATGTAAAATTTTTAAGCCATTTTTGGAAGGTTTTGTGTGGAAAGTTGGGAACTAAGCTTCTATTTTCTACAACATGTCACCCCCAAACCGATGGACAAACTGAGGTCGTTAATAGAACATTAGGAGCCTTACTTAGGTCACTAATTTCTAAAAATCTTAAGTCTTGGGAAGAGGCTCTACCTTTTGTGGAATTTGCATACAATAGAGCAATACATAGCACCACTCAGTGTTCACCGTTTGAGGTTGTGTATGGATTTAATCCTTTAACTCCTCTACAATTATCGCCTTTGCCACCTAATATGTTTGCTAATGATGCAGCTTCTTCAAGAGCCGAATACATAAAAAAAATTCACAAAGACATAAAAGAAAGAATTGAAAACAAAAATAAAAAACTAGCCACGTGCAAGAACTAAGGAAGAAAGAAATTGATTTTTAAACAAGGTGACTGGGTTTGGGTCCATCTACGAAAGGAAAGGTTTCCAAGTCAGAGAAAGTCAAAACTTCAACCAAGAGGAGACGGTTCTTTTCAAGTACTAGAACGGATCAATGACAATGCATACAAGCTAGATCTCAGAGGTGAGTACAATGTAAGTTCAACTTTTAATGTGGCTAATTTGAGTCCATTTGATGTAGGGAATGAAGACCTTGATTTGAGGACGAATCCTTTTAAAGAAAGAGAGGATGATATGAATTCAACTGCTGACCCTTTGCATGTACCTGATGGACCGATTACAAGAAGCAAGGTTAAGAAGATTCAAGAGGCCTATACATTGCATCTTCAAAAGCTAGCTAGTGTACAGGTTGAAACAAAGACTTTTGAGCCTAAAAATCTTTATAGCATTAGCATATCAAATCAAGAAGATAATGGAGTGGCTGATATTAGAAAGTAATTAGAAGACTTGCCTTTGGTAGTTGAATTACCAATTAAGACAATTTATTAATTCCTTAATTTCTTCAATTTTTATTTAATAACATTTATTAGTGATTTGTGGTTGGTGGCTGAACTTTATTCTGTTAGGGTAACCTTTTTGACCTATTTAAAGGCATGTAATATTCATGTTTGAGGATGATTTGTTGAATACAGAAATTTTTGGAAAAAACCGAGTAACACTCGACGTTTTTCGAAATTTTTGGAAGGAATGATCAGGCTTGATGTCTTAGAATAGAAAGTCGTAGAAACATAGTGTATAAAAAATGAATAGAGTGCTTAAAATGTAAACCCTAATCCAGGACGTTTGAAGCACGTGCTAAAAATACTGAGTAACGGTCGACGTCTTTCAAAATTTTTCTGGGCAATGATTAGGCTTCATGACTTAGAATAGAATTTCGAAGAAAAGGAGTGAATAAAACAGTAAAAGAGTGCTTATAATCGAAACCCTAATCCGGAAACCTTAGTATGGGACGTTTCAAGCACGTGCAAAAAAATTGAGTAACACTCGACGTTTTTCGTAATTAATGTGGCGAATGATCAGGCTTGATGATTTAGAATAGAATGTCGAAGAAACGGAGTGTATAATAGTAAAAGAGTGCTTAAAATTGAAACCATAATTTGGAAACCCTAATCTAGTGCGTTTGAAGTACGTGCTACAAAAACCGAGTAATAGGCGACAATTTAAGAAATTTTTGCGGGGAATGATTAGGCTTCATGACTTAGAATAGAATTTCGAAGAAAAGGAGTGTATAAAATAGTAAACGATTGCTTAAAATTGAAACCTTATTCCGGGACGTTTGAACAACGTGCAAAAAAAAAAAAAAAAAAAAAAAAAAATTGAGTAATACTAGATGGTTTTTAAAATTTTTGTGGGAAATGATCAGGCTTATTAATTTAGAATAGAATGTCGAAGAAACATAGGGTATAAAATAGTAAAAGAGGGCGTAAAATCGAAAACCTAATTTGGATACCCTAATCCGGGACAGTTTGAAGCACGTGCTAAAAAATCGAGTAATAGGCGACATTTTAAGAAATTTTTTTGGGGAATGATTAGGCTTCATGACTTAGAATAGAATTTCGAAGAAAAGGACGGTATAAAATAGTAAACGATTGCTTAAAATCGAAACCTTATTCCGGGATGTTTGAAGCACGTGCAAAAAAAAAAAAAAAAAACCGAGTAATACTAGATGTTTTTTAAAATTTTTGTGGCTAAGGATCAGGCTTGACGGCTTAGAATAGAATGTCGTAGAAACATAATGTATAAAACATGAATAGAGTGCTTAAAATCGAAACACTAATTTGGAAATCCTAATCTAGGATGTTTGAAGCACGTGCTAAATAAACTGAGTAACGGTCGACATTTTTAAAATGTTTTGCGGGGAATGATCAGGTATAGTGATTTAGAATAGAATGTCGAAGAAACATAGGGTATAAAACAGTAAAAGAGGGCGTAAAATCGAAAACCTAATTTAGAAACCCTAATCCGGGACGTTTGAAGCACGTGCTAAAAAATCGAGTAATAGGCGACATTTTATGAAATTTTTTTGGGGAATGATTAGGCTTCATGACTTATAATAGAATTTCAAAGAAAAGGAGTGTATAAAATAGTAAACGATTGCTTAAATCGAAACCTTATTTCGGGACGTTTGAAGCACGTGCAAAAAAAAAAAAAAAAACCGAGTAATACTAGACGTTTTCTAAAATTTTTGTGGGGAATGATCAGGCTTGACGGCTTAGAATAGAATGTCGTAGAAATATAGTGTATAAAACATGAATAGAGTTTTTAAAATCGAAACCCTAATTTGGAAATCCTAATCTAGGACGTTTGAAGCACGTGCTAAATAAACAGAGTAACGGTCGACGTTTTTAAAATTTTTTGCGCGGAATGATCATGCATAGTGATTTAGATTGGAATTTCGAAGAAACAAAGTGTATAAAATAGTAAAGAGTGGTTAAAATTGAAAACCTAATTTGGAAACCCTAATCCAGGGCGTTTGAAGCATGTGCTAAATGAACTGAGTAACAGTCTACGTTTTTCAAAATTTTATGGGGAATGATCAGGCACAATGATTTAGAATTGAAATTCGAAGAAACGAAATGCATAAAACAGTAAAAGAGTGCTTATAATGGAAACCCTAATCTAGGATGTTAGAAGCACGTGCAAAAAAATCCGAGTACAGCTCGACATTTGTCAAAATTTTTGTCAGGATTGATCAGGCTCGATGATTTATAATAGAATGTCAAAGAAATGGAGTGTATAAAATAGTAAAAGAGTGCTTAAAATTGAAACCATAATTTGAAAACCCTAATCTGGAACGTTTGAAGTACGTGCTACAAAAACCGAGTAATATGCGACATTTTAAGAAATTTTTGTGGGGAATGATTAGGCTTCATGATTTAGAATAGAATTTTGAAGAAACGGAGTGTATAAAACAGTAAACGATTGCTTAAAATTGAAACCCTAATCTGGGACGTTTGATGCACGTGTAAAAAAACAAAAACAAAAACGGAGTAACACTAGATGTTTTCCACACTTTTGGTGGGGAATGATCAGGCTTGATGATTTAGAATAGAATGTGGAAGAAACGTAGGGTATAGAACAGTAAAAAAGTGCATAAAATCAAAACCCTTATTTGTAAACCCAAATTCGGGACGTTTGAAGCACGTGCCAAAAAAACCAAGTAACACTCGACGTTTTTCAAAATTTTTGGAAGGAATGATCAGGCTTGATGTCTTAGAATAGAATGTCGTAGAAACATAGTGTATAAAAAATGAATAGAGTGCTTAAAATCGAAACCCTAATCCAGGACGTTTGAAGCACGTGCTAAAAATACCGAGTAACGGTCGACGTTTTTCAAAATTTTTGTGGGAATGATTAGGCATAATGATTTAGAATAGAATTTCGAAGAAACGGAGTGACTAAAACAGTAAAAGAGTGCTTATAATCGAAACCCTAATCCAAAAACCTTAGTATGGGACGTTTCAAGCACGTGCGAAAAAATCGAGTAACGCTCAACGTTTTTGGTAATTATTGTGGCGAATGATCAGGCTTGATGATTTAGAATAGAATGTCGAAGAAACGGAGTGTATAATTGTAAAAGAGTGCTTAAAATTGAAACCATAAGTTGGAAACCCTAATCTAGTGCGTTTGAAGTACGTGCTACATAAACCGAGTAATAGGTGACAATTTAAGAAATTTTTGTGGGGAATGATTAGGCTTCATGACTTAGAATAGAATTTCGAAGAAAATGAGTGTATAAAATAGTAAACGATTGCCTAAAATCGAAACCTTGTTCCGGGACGTTTGAAGCACGTGCAAAAAAAAAAAAAAAAAAAAAAAAACCGAGTAATACTTGATGTTTTCTAAAATTTTTGTGGGAAATGATCAGGCTTAGTAATTTAGAATAGAATGTCGAAGAAACATAGGATATAAAACAGTAAAAGAGAGCGTAAAATCGAAAATCTAATTTGGAAATCCTAATCCGGGACGTTTGAAGCACGTATTAAAAAATCGAGTAATAGACGACATTTTAAGAAATTTTTGTGGGGAATGATTAGGCTTCATGACTTAGAATAGAATTTCGTTGAAAAGGAGTGTATAAAATAGTAAACGATTGCTTAAAATCGAAACCTTATCCCAAGACGTTTGAAGCACGTGCAAAAAAAAAAAAAAAATAAAAAGAAAACCGAGTAACACTAGATGTTTTTTAAAAATTTTTGTGGGAAATCATCAGGTTTAGTAATTTAAAATAGAATGTCGAAGAAACATAGGGTATAAAACACTAAAAGAGGGCGTAAAATCGAAAACCTAATTTGGAAACCCTAATCCGGGACGTTTGAAGCACGTGCTAAAAAATCGAGTAATAGGCGACAATTTAAGAAATTTTGGTGGGGAATGATTAGGCTTCATGACTTAGAATAGAATTTCGAAAAAAAGGAGTGTATATAATAGTAAACGATTGCTTAAAATCAAAACCTTATTCCGGGACGTTCGAAACACGTGCAAAAAAAATAATAAAAAAAAAAACGAGTAACACTAGATGTTTTTTAAAATTTTTGTGGGAAATATACAGGCTTAGTAATTTAGAATAGAATGTCGAAGAAACATAGGGTATAAAACAGTAAAAGAGGGCGTAAAATCGAAAACCTAATTTGGAAACCCTAATCTTGGACGTTTGAAGCACATCTTAAAAAATCGAGTAATAGGCGACATTTTAAGAAATTTTAGTGGGGAATGATTAGGCTTCATAACTTAGAATAGAATTTCGAAGAAAAGGAGTGTATAAAATAGTAAACGATTGCTTAAAATCGAAACCTTATCCCGGGACGTTTGAAGAACGTGCAAAAAAAAAAAAAAAAAAAACTAGTAATACTAGATGTTTTTTAAATTTTTTGTGGGAAATATACAGGCTTAGTAATTTAGAATAGAATGTCGAAGAAACATAGGGTATAAAACAGTACAAGATGGCGTAAAATCGAAACCTAATTTGGAAACCCTAATCCGGGACGTTTGAAGCACGTGTTAAAAAAATCGATTATTACCCGACATTTTAAGAAATTTTTGTGGGCAATGATTAGGCTTCATGACTTAGAATAGAATTTCGAAGAAAAGGAGTGTATAAAATAGTAAACGATTGTTTAAAATCGAAACCTTATTCCGGGACGTTTGAAGCACGTGCAAAAAAAATAAATAAATAAATAACCGAGTAATACTAGATGTTTTTTAAAATTTTTGTGGGAAATGATCAGGCTTAGTAATTTAAAATAGAATGTCGAAGAAACCTAGGGTATAAAACGGTAAAAGAGGGCGTAAAATCGAAAACCTAATTTGGAAACCCTAATCCGGGACGTTTGAAGCACATGCTAAAAAATTGAGTAATAGGCGACAACTTAAGAAATTTTTGTAGGGAATGATTAGGCATCATGACTTAGAATAGAATTTCGAAAAAAAGGAGTGTATAAAATAGTAAACGATTGCTTAAAATCGAAACCTTATTCCGGGACGTTTGAAGCACGTGCAAAAAAAATAAAAAAATAAAAAACCGAGTAATACTAGATGTTTTTTAAAAATTTTGTGGGAAATGATCAGACTTATTAATTTAGAATAGAATGTCGAAGAAACATAGGGTATAAAACAGTAAAAGAGGGCGTAAAATCGAAAACCTAATTTGGAAACCCTAATCCGGGACGTTTGAAGCACGTGCTAAAAAATCGAGTAATAGGCGACATTTTAAGAAATTTTTGTGGGGAATGATTAGGCTTCATGACTTAGAATAGAACTTCGAAAAAAAGGAGTATATAAAATAGTAAACGATTGCCTAAAATCGAAACCTTATTCCAGGACGATTGAAGCACATGCAAAAAAAAAAAAAAAAAACAAAAAAAAACCGAGTAATACTAGATGTTTTTTAAAATTTTTGTGGAAAATGATCAGGCTTATTAATTTAGAATAGAATGTCGAAGAAACATAGGGTATAAAACAGTAAAAGAGGGCGTAAAATCGAAAACCTAATTTGGAAACACTAATCCGGGACGTTTGAAGCACGTGCTAAAAAATCGAGTAATAGGCGACATTTTAAGAAATTTTTTTGGGGAATGATTAGGCTTCATGACTTAGAATAGAATTTCGAAAAAAAGGAGTATATAAAATTTTAACGACCCTAAATTTCCACATACTCAGAGTCGTTACTAACGTCTCATGCTCATCTATAATGCAGAAATATAACTCTTACATGAATATTACTGATAACGTAAACTTAAAAAAAAAACGTTTAAAACAACTTCTTCTCTGAAAAACACAGCCATGGTCTTACGTGTTTAAATATGAAATACTGAAATTTAGAGAAAACAAAAACAAATACAAAATAATTTAAAACAATGAAATGCAAAACAACCTATTCTAACTTAAGACTAGAAATTCAAATATGAGTCTACCCTATGCACGTGCCACAGTCTCTGCTCGCGATGCCGCCGTCCTCCGTACAAGTGCGCCTTGCCTTTACCTGAAAAAAATGATGTGGCACACGACCTGAGTATTTCAAAGAATACTCAGTAAGTGGCCCCACTATAGGGGGCCATGCAAATGCAAACACATGCAATCTTGATTTAGGGACCTATCTCTAATTATATTAGGGGTGGCCTCCAGTCTCGGACAAATTGGATGTGTAGTACTTCCCTACACACGACTCACACGTGCGAGTGTGAATCTCCAGGGCGCTCGCACACCCCCTGGACCCTCTGGTCAAGCTAATCTGTAGCGACGTCCGGAGGTCAGCGGAACCCCATAGTGTCATGCACCTCATGAACACCCTCATCTGTGTGCTTTCGCACCTGTGCGCATACGCGCTCATCATACGGTGCGCGTCCGCACTCATCATCTCTAGGGGAAGTAGCCCTATGCTTATGAACATACAATATGCATGAGGTCCCTCTAAATCCATCATAATGTCTCTTCTGACACAACCCTCTAGTCTCATCTCTTTGTTACTCTAGGTAACACATACTCGTGGATATTTATATTAATATCATTTTCACGCCCTAAGGGTCGTGTCCTATGTCGATCTAACGACATGATGCAATATGGCACTCATCATCATATAACATGCTCAATATGGAATACATCATCATATTAAGGTAAACGTCACGCAATCATCAAACTCATCATATTGCCACAAAGTGCATCAAACATATCAAGTACGTCAATCATTGAAATATATATATATTACGCATATCATCAAGCATCATAACTCACACATCATCATAACTCATATACCGCATCGTACGACATAGTTCATACAACATCATAACTCATACAATTTTTAGCTTATACTATAGTAAGGCCACTTACCTGATTAGCTTATACGATTGTCACCAATTTATCTTTAATGAAAGTTTGATTTTTCCCTTTGTATCCAAGCCAACCTATAAGAATCCATGGCATCAATTTCATGTTAAATTCTCTAACTCTTACAATGGTTCATGTGCTAAACTTCATGCGAGCATTCAAGACTTTGTATAGATAAAGTCTTGGAACGTTATAATATACCTCTAAATAGATATACACATATTATATATATATATTCTATTTATATTAAGATTTCATTTTCTATTTTTTATTTCGGTTGACTTCTCTCATGTCTTTTGATATTCTTTCTTTAGTCTGCTTTTTCTCTCAATTTTTGTTCAAGACATATTCTTGACCAATTTTTGATCGATTCTTACCTAATCATATTGTTGGTCAATTCGGATCCATTCTTACTCCCAACTCTTCCCTTTTATTTTTCTCTTCTGTATTTTTTTCTTTTGATTTTCTATTCTGACCTTCTTTGTATTTTCTTCTCCCCTGCCTTTTCTATTTTATTTTTTTTTACTCTATATGCCTTCTCTGTATTTTTTTTCTTTTACTTCTCTCCTTCTCTGTATTTTTTTTTCTTTTACTTCTCTCCTTCTCTGTATTTTCTTCTCCCCTGCCTTTTCTATTTTATTTTTTTTTACTCTATATGCCTTCTCTGTATTTTTTTCTTTTACTTCTCTCCTTCTCTGTATTTTCTTCTCCCCTGCCTTTTCTATTTTTTTTTACTCTATATGCCTTCTCTCTATTTTTTTTTTCTTTTACTTCTCTCTATTTTTTTTTGTCGGTATGCCTTCTCTGTATTTTCTCTTTTTACTTCTTTCCTGCTCTATGTATTTTCTCTTTACTTCATGCTCTTTATTTATTTATTTTTTTTCTTTTCCCTGCCTTTCTACTTTTCTCTCTATCCTTTTGATTTTGTTTACGGTATTTGGCCTTCTATCTATATATATATCTATATAATATATATATATATATATATATATATATATATATATATATATTTCTCTTTTTTGTATTCTAATTAATTCTTGTTTCCAAATCTTTGTATTTTATTTTTTTTCTTTCTTTAATTTTGTTAAAATCTAAAATTCACCGATAAATTTTCATTTCAAATCTTTCCTTTCTTCTTTCCTCTTTCCTTTCTTATTTACCTGTTAATTTTTTTGTTCCGATTCTTCTCTTTTACTCTCTATTTTGTATTTATTGTTCTATCTGTTCGGTTGACAAATATTTATTTGCCTCATCTGTTCTAGTTATTTTCTATGATCTAACATCATAACCAAAAATCTAAATATCTGGTCAAGAGAACCACGGATCTAATTCTGAATAATTAGACAAAGGGGATCTAATTCTGAATAATTAGACAAAGGAAAAGAAAATCTGTTCTAGTTATTTTTCTATGACCTAACATCATAACCAAAAATCTAAATAAACGGGCAGGGAACAAGAGATTTTATTCGGATTAATTAGATAAAGGAGAAGGAAATCTGATGATTGGGATAAATGAAAAAGAGATATGAAATATGACTTACCGTAATAACAAAGTAAGATCTCTCTCCAATAATTAAATCTCCAGCTCTCCTTGCAATCTCGTTGTTGGTATTTTTTTTTCATTGTAGGAACCTCCGATGCATCCAGTATTTGATTTGGGTTTTTTTTTACGGATGAGTTGGTTGAGGAGAGATAGTTGGGAGAGGGAGGGGGATAGTGGGGAGTAGTTTAGGGAAAATTATTATTTTAATTATTTAATTATTTAATTTTTTTTTTGGGTCGTTACAAAAATAGTAAAAGATTGCCTAAAATCCAAACCTTATTCCAGGATGTTTGAAGCACATGCAAAAAAAAAAAAAACAAAAAAAAACCGAGTAATACTAGATGTTTTTTAAAATTTTTGTGGGAAATGATCAGGCTTAGTAATTTAAAATAGAATGTCGAAGAAACATAGGGTATAAAACAGTAAAAGAGGGCGTAAAATCGATAACCTAATTTGGAAAACCTAATCTGGGACGTTTGAAGCAAGTGCTAAAAAATCGAGTAATAGGCGACATTTTAAGCAATTTTTGTGGGGAATGATCAGGCTTCATGACTTATAATAGAATTTCGAAGAAAAGGAGTGTATAAAATAGTAAACGATTGCTTAAAATTGAAACCTTATTGCGGAACGTTTGAAGCACGTGCAAAAAAAAAAAAAAAAAAACCTAGTAATACTAGATGTTTTTTAAAATTTTTGTGGGAAATGATCAGGCTTAAGAATTTAGAATAGAATGTCGAAGAAACATAGGGTATAAAACAGTAAAAGAGGTCGTAAAATCAAAAACCTAATTTGGAAACCCTAATCCGGGTCGTTTGAAGCACGTGCTAAAAAATCGAGTAATTGGCGACATTTTAAGAAATTTTTGTGGGGAATGATTAGGCTTCATGACTTAGAATAGAATTTCGAAAAAAAGGAGTGTATAAAATAGTAAACGATTGCTTAAAATCGAAACCTTATTCTGGGACGTTTTAAGCACGTGCAAAAAAAATAAAAAAAATAAAAAACCGAGTAATACTAGATGTTTTTTAAAATTTTTGTGGGAAATGATCAGGCTTATAAATTTAGAATAGAATGTCGAAGAAACATAGGGTATAAAAAAGTAAAAGAGGGCGTAAAATCGAAAACCTAATTTGGAAATCCTAATCCGGGACGTTTGAAGCACGTTCTAAAAAATTGAGTATTAGGCGACATTTTAAGAAATTTTTATGGGGAATGATTAGGCTTCATGACTTAGAATAGAATTTCGAAGAAAAGGAGTGTATAAAATAGTAACCGATTGCTTAAAATGGAAACCTTATTCCGGGACGTTTGAAGCACGTGCAAAAAAAAAAAAAGAAAAAAAAAACCGAGTAATACTAGATGTTTTTTAAAATTTTTGTGGGAAATGATCAGGCTTAGTAATTTAGAATATTATGTCGAAGAAACATAGGGTATATAACAGTAAAAGATGGCGTAAAATCGAAACCTAATTTGGAAACCGTAATCCAGGACGTTTGAAACACTGCTAAAAAATTGATTATAAGGCGACATTTTAAGAAATTTTTGTGGGGAATGATTAGGCTTCATGACTTAGAATAGAATTTCGAAGAAAAGGAGTGTATAAAATAGTAAACGATTGCTTAAAATTGAAACCTTATTCCGGGACGTTTGAAGCACTTACAAAAAAAAAAAAAAAAAAAAAAAAAAAAAACCGAGTAATACTAGATGTTTTTTAAAATTTTTGTGGGAAATGATCAGGCTTAGTAATTTAGAATAGTATGTCGAAGAAACATAGGGTATAAAACAGTTAAAGAGGTCGTAAAATCGAAACCAAATTTGGAAACCCTAATCCAGGACGTTTGAAGCACGTGCTAAAAAATCGATTATAAGGCGACATTTTAAGAAATTTTTGTGGGGAATTTTTAGGCTTCAAGACTTAGAATAGAATTTCGAAGAAAAGGAGTGTATAAAATAGTAACCGATTGCTTAAAATTGAAACCTTATTCCGAGACGTTTGAAGCACGTGCTAAAAAAAAAAAAAAAAAAGACCGAGTAATACTAGATGTTTTTTAAAATTTTTGTGGGAAATGATCAGGCTTAGTAATTTAGAATAGAATGTCGAAGAAACATAGGGTATAAAACAGTAAAAGATGACGTAAAATCGAAAACCTAATTTGGAAACCCTAATCCGGGACGTTTGAAGCACGTGCTAAAAAATCGATTATAAGACGACATTTTATGAAATTTTTGTGGGGAATGATTAGGCTTCATGACTTAGAATAGAATTTCGAAAAAAAGGAGTGTATAAAATAGTAAACGATTGCTTAAAATCGAAACCTTATTCCGGGACGTTTGAAGCACGTGCAAAAAATAAAAAAAAAAAAAAAAAAAAAACCCAGTAATTCTAGATGTTTTTTAAAATTTTTGTGGGAAATGATCAGGCTTATTAATTTAGAATAGAATGTCGAAGAAACATAGGGTATAAAACAGTAAAAGAAGGCGTAAAATCGAAAATCGAATTTGGAAACCCTAATCCGGGACGTTTGAAGCACGTGATAAAAAATCGATTATAAGGTGACATTTTAAGAAATTTTTGTGCGAATTGAGTAGGCTTCATGACTTAGAATAGAATTTCGAAAAAAAGGAGTGTATAAAATAGTAAACGATTGATTAAAATCGAAACCTTATTCCGGGACGTTTGAAACACGTGCAAAAAAAAAAAAAAAAAAAAAAAACCGAGTAATACTAGATGTTTTTTAAAATTTTTCTGGGAAATGATCAGGCTTAGTAATTTAGAATAGAATGTCGAAGAAACATAGGGTATAAAACAGTTAAAGAGGTCGTAAAATCGAAACCAAGTTTGGAAACCCTAATCCAGGACGTTTGAAGCACGTGCTAAAAAATCGATTATAAGGCGACATTTTAAGAAATTTTTGTGGGGAATGATTAGGCTTCATGACTTATAATAGAATTTCGAAGAAAAGGAGTGTATAAAATAGTAAACGATTGCTTAAAATTGAAACCTTATTGCGGGACGTTTGAAGCACGTGCAAAAAAAAAAAAAAAAAAAAACCCGAGTATTACTCGATGTTTTTTAAAATTTTTGTGGGAAATGATCAGGCTTATTAATTTAGAATAGAATGTCGAAGAAACATAGGGTATAAACCAGTAAGAGAGGCCGTAAAATCGAAAACCTACTTTAAAAACCCTAATCCGGGAGGTTTGAAGCACGTGCTAAAAAATCGAGTATTAGGCGACATTTTAAGAAATTTTTGTGGGGAATGATTAGGCTTCATGACTTAGAATAGAATTTCGAAGAAAAGGAGTGTATAAAATAGTAAACGATTGCTTAAAATCGAAACCTTATTCCGGGACGTTTGAAGCACGTGGAAAAAAAAAAAAAAACCGAGTAATACTAGATGTTTTTTAAAATTTTTGTGGGAAATGATAAGGCTTAGTAATATAGAATAGAATGTCGAAGAAACATAGGGTATAAAATAGTAAAGAGGTCGTAAAATCGAAAACCTAATTTGGAAACCCTAATCCGGGACGATTGAAGCACGTGCTAAAAAATCGAGTAATTGGCGAAATTTTCAGAAATTTTTGTGGGGAATGATTAGGCTTCATGACTTAGAATCGAATTTTGAAGAAAAGGAGTGTATAAAATAGTAAACGATTGCTTAAAATCGAAACCTTATTCCGTGATGTTTGAAGCAGGTGCAAAAAAAAAAAAAAAAAAAAAAAAACGATTAATACTAGATGTTTTTTTAAATTTTTGTGGGAAATGTTGAGGCTTAATTATTTAGAATAGAATGTCGAAGAAACATAGGGTATAAAACAGTAAAAGAGGTCGTAAAATCAAAAACCTAATTTCGAAACCCTAATCCGGGACGTTTGAAGCACGTGCTAAAAAATCGAGTAATAGGCGACATATTAAGAAATTTTTGTGGAGAATGATTAGGCTTCATCACTTAGAATAGAATTTCGTAGAAAAGGAGTGTATAAAATAGTAAACGATTGCTTAAAATGGAAACCTTATTCCGTTACGTTTGAAGTACGTGCAAAAAAAAAGAAAAAAAAAAACCGAGTAATACTAGATGTTTTTTAAAATTTTTGTGGGAAATGATCAGGCTTAGTAATTTAGAATAGAATGTCGAAGAAACATAGGGTTTAAAACAGTTAAAGAGGTCGTAAAATCGAAACCAAATTTGGAAACCCTAATCCGGGACGTTTGAAGCACGTGCTAAAAAATCGATTATAAGGCGACATTTTAAGAAATTTTTGTGGGGAATGATTAGGCTTCATGACTTATAATAGAATTTTGAAAAAAAGGAGTGTATAAAATAGTAAACGATTGCTTAAAATCGAAACCTTATTCCGGGACGTTTGAAACACGTGGAAAAAAAAAAAAAAAAACCGAGTAATACTAGATGTTTTTTAAAATTTTTGTGGGAAATGATAAGGCTTAGTAATATAGAATAGAATGTCGAAGAAACATAGGGTATAAAATAGTAAAGAGGTCGTAAAATCGAAAACCTAATTTGGAAACCCTAATCCGGGACGATTGAAGCACGTGCTAAAAAATCGAGTAATTGGCGAAATTTTAAGAAATTTTTGTGGGGAATGATTAGGCTGCATGACTTAGAATCGAATTTTGAAAAAAAGGAGTGTATAAAATAGTAAACGATTGCTTAAAATCGAAACCTTATTCCGGGACGTTTGAAACACGTGCAAAAAAAAAAAAAAAAAAAAAAAAACCGAGTAATACTAGATGTTTTTTAAAATTTTTGTGGGAAATGCTCAGACTTAGTAATTTAGAATAGAATGTCGAAGAAACATAGGGTATAAAATAGTAAAGAGGTCGTAAAATCGAAAACCTAATTTGGAAACCCTAATCCGGGACGATTGAAGCACGTGCTAAAAAATCGAGTAATTGGCGAAATTTTAAGACATTTTTTTGGGGAATGATTAGGCTTCATGACTTAGAATCGAATTTCGAAGAAAAGGAGTGTATAAAATAGTAAACGATTGCTTAAAATCGAAACCTTATTCCGGGACGTTTGAAACACGTGCAAAAAAAACAAAAAAAAAAAAAAACCGAGTAATACTAGATGTTTTTTTAAATTTTTGTGGGAAATGATTAGGCTTAGTAATTTAGAATAGAATGTCGAAGAAACATAGGGTATAAAACAGTTAAAGAGGTCGTAAAATCAAACCAAATTTGGAAACCCTAATCCAGGACGTTTGAAGCACGTGCTAAAAAATCGATTATAAGGCGACATTTTAAGAAATTTTTGTGGGGAATGATTAGGCTTCATGACTTAGAATCGAATTTCGAAGAAAAGGAGTGTATAAAATAGTAAACGATTGCTTAAAATCGAAACCTTATTCCGGGACGTTTGAAGCACGTGAAAAAAAAAAAAAAAACCGAGTAATACTAGATGTTTTTTAAAATTTTTGTGGGAAATGATCAGGCTTAGTAATTAAGAATAGAATGTCGAAGAAACATAGGGTATAAAACAGTAAAAGAGGGCGTAAAATCAAAAACCTAATTTGGAAACCCTAATCCGGGACGTTTGAAGCACGTGCTAAAAAATCGAGTAATAGGCGACATTTTAAGAAATTTTAGTGGGGAATGATTAAGCTTCATGACTTAGAATAGAATTTTGAAGAAAAGGAGAGTATAAAATAGTAAACGATTGCTTAAAATCGATACCTTATTCCGTGACGTTTGAAGCAGGTGCAAAAAAAAAAAAAAAAAAAAAAAAAAAAAAAAAAACGATTAATACTAGATGTTTTTTAAAATTTTTGTGGGAAATGTTGAGGCTTAATTATTTAGAATAGAATGCCGAAGAAACATAGGCTATAAAACAGTAAGAGAGGCCGTAAAATCGAAAACCTAATTTGGAAATTCTAATCCGAGACGTTTGAAGCACGTGCTAAAAAATCGAGTATTAGGCGACATTTTAAGAAATTTTTGTGGGGAATGATTAGGCTTCATGACTTAGAATAGAATTTCGAAGAAAAGGAGTGTATAAAATAGTAAACGATTGCTTAAAATTGAAACCTTATTCCGAGACGTTTGAAGCACGTGCAAAAAAAAAAAAAAAAAAAAAAAAACCGAGTAATACTAGATGTTTTTTTAAAAATTTTGTGGGAAATGATCAGGCTTATTAATTTAGAATAGAATGTCGAAGAAACATAGGGTATAAAACAGTAAAAGAAGGCCTAAAATCGAAAAATCGAATTTGGAAACCCTAATCCGGGACGTTTGAAGCACGTGATAAAAAATCGATTATCAGGCGACATTTTAAGAAATTTTTGTGCGAATTGAGTAGGCTTCATGACATAGAATAGAATTTCGAAAAAAAGGAGTGTATAAAATAGTAAACGATTGCTTAAAATCGAAACCTTATTCCGGGACGTTTGAAACACGTGCAAAAAAAAAAAAAAAAAAAAAAAAAAAAACCGAGTAATACTAGATGTTTTTTAAAATTTTTGTGGGAAATGCTCAGACTTAGTAATTTAGAATAGAATGTCGAAGAAACATAGGGTATAAAATAGTAAAGAGGTCGTAAAATCGAAAACCTAATTTGGAAACCCTAATCCGGGACGATTGAAGCACGTGCTAAAAAATCGAGTAATTGGCGAAATTTTAAGACATTTTTTTGGGGAATGATTAGGCTTCATGACTTAGAATCGAATTTCGAAGAAAAGGAGTGTATAAAATAGTAAACGATTGCTTAAAATCGAAACCTTATTCCGGGACGTTTGAAACACGTGCAAAAAAAAAAAAAAAAAAAAAAAAAACCGAGTAATACTAGATGTTTTTTAAAATTTTTGTGGGAAATGATTAGGCTTAGTAATTTAGAATAGAATGTCGAAGAAACATAGGGTATAAAACAGTTAAAGAGGTCGTAAAATCGAAACCAAATTTGGAAACCCTAATCCAGGACGTTTGAAGCACGTGCTAAAAAATCAATTATAAGGCGACATTTTAAGAAATTTTTGTGGGGAATGATTAGGCTTCATGACTTAGAATCGAATTTCGAAGAAAAGGAGTGTATAAAATAGTAAACGATTGCTTAAAATCGAAACCTTATTCCGGGACGTTTGAAGCACGTGAAAAAAAAAAAAAAACCGAGTAATACTAGATGTTTTTTAAAATTTTTGTGGGAAATGATCAGGCTTAGTAATTTAGAATAGAATGTCGAAGAAACATAGGGTATAAAACAGTAAAAGAGGGCGTAAAATCAAATACCTAATTTGGAAACCCTAATCCGGGACGTTTGAAGCACGTGCTAAAAAATCGAGTAATAGGCGACATTTTAAGAAATTTTAGTGGGGAATGATTAAGCTTCATGACTTAGAATAGAATTTCGAAGAAAAGGAGTGTATAAAATAGTAAACGATTGCTTAAAATCGAAACCTTATTCCGTGACGTTTGAAGCAGGTGCAAAAAAAAAAAAAAAAATAAAAAAAAAAATAAAACCGATTAATACTAGATGTTTTTTAAAATTTTTGTGGGAAATGTTGAGGCTTAATTATTTAGAATAGAATGTCGAAGAAACATAGGGTATAAAACAGTAAGAGAGGCCGTAAAATCGAAAACCTAATTTGGAAATTCTAATCCGAGACGTTTGAAGCACGTGCTAAAAAATCGAGTATTAGGCGACATTTTAAGAAATTTTTGTGGGGAATGATTAGGCTTCATGACTTAGAATAGAATTTCGAAGAAAAGGAGTGTATAAAATAGTAAACGATTGCTTAAAATTGAAACCTTATTCCGGGACGTTTGAAGCACGTGCAAAAAAAAAAAAAAAAAAAAAAAAAACCGAGTAATACTAGATGTTTTTTTAAAAATTTTGTGGGAAATGATCAGGATTATTAATTTAGAATAGAATGTCGAAGAAACATAGGGTATAAAACAGTAAAAGAAGGCGTAAAATCGAAAAATCGAATTTGGAAACCCTAATCCGGGACGTTTGAAGCACGTGATAAAAAATCGATTATCAGGCGACATTTTAAGAAATTTTTGTGCGAATTGAGTAGGCTTCATGACATAGAATAGAATTTCGAAAAAAAGGAGTGTATAAAATAGTAAACGATTGCTTAAAATCGAAACCTTATTCCGGGACGTTTGAAACACGTGCAAAAAAAAAAAAAAAAAAAAAAAAACCGAGTAATACTAGATGTTTTTTAAAATTTTTGTGGGAAATGCTCAGACTTAGTAATTTAGAATAGAATGTCGAAGAAACATAGGGTATAAAATAGTAAAGAGGTCGTAAAATCGAAAACCTAATTTGGAAACCCTAATCCGGGACGATTGAAGCACGTGCTAAAAAATCGAGTAATTGGCGAAATTTTAAGACATTTTTTTGGGGAATGATTAGGCTTCATGACTTAGAATCGAATTTCGAAGAAAAGGAGTGTATAAAATAGTAAACGATTGCTTAAAATCGAAACCTTATTCCGGGACGTTTGAAGCACGTGCAAAAAAAAAGAAAAAAAAAACCGAGTAATACTAGATGTTTTTTAAAATTTTTGTGGGAAATGATCAGGCTTAGTAATTTAGAATAGAATGTCGAAGAAACATAGGGTATAAAACAGTAAAAGAGGGCGTAAAATCAAAAACCTAATTTGGAAACCCTAATCCGGGACGTTTGAAGCACGTGCTAAAAAATCGAGTAATAGGCGACATTTTAAGAAATTTTAGTGGGGAATGATTAAGCTTCATGACTTAGAATAGAATTTCGAAGAAAAGGAGTGTATAAAATAGTAAACGATTGCTTTAAATCGATACCTTATTCCGTGACGTTTGAAGCAGGTGCAAAAAAAAAAAAAAAAAAAAAAACCGATTAATAGTAGATGTTTTTTAAAATTTTTGTGGGAAATGTTGAGGCTTAATTATTTAGAATAGAATGTCGAAGAAACATAGGGTATAAAACAGTAAAAGAGGGCGTAAAATCGAAAACCTAATTTCGAAACCCTAATCCGGGACGTTTGAAGCACGTGCTAAAAAATCGAGTAATAGGCGACATTTTAAGAAATTTTTGTGGAGAATGATTAGGCTTCATCACTTAGAATAGAATTTCGTAGAAAAGGAGTGTATAAAATAGTAAACGATTGCTTAAAATGGAAACCTTATTCCGTGACGTTTGAAGTACGTGCAAAAAAAAAGAAAAAAAAAAACCGAGTAATACTAGATGTTTTTTAAAATTTTTGTGGGAAATGATCAGGCTTAGTAATTTAGAATAGAATGTCGAAGAAACATAGGGTATAAAACAGTAAAAGAGGGCGTAAAATCAAAAACCTAATTTGGAAATCCTAATCCGGGACGTTTGAAGCAGGTGCTAAAAAATCGAGTAATAGGCGACATTTTAAGAAATATTAGTGGGGAATGATTAGGCTTCATGACTTAGAATAGAATTTCGAAGAAAAGGAGTGTATAACATAGTAAACCATTGCTTAAAATCGATACCTTATCCCGGGACGTTTGAAGCACGTGCAAAAAAAAAAAAAAAAAAAAAAACCGAGTAATACTTGATGTTTTTTAAAATTTTTGTGGGAAATGATCAGGCTTAGTAATTTAGAATAGAATGTCGAAGAAACATAGGGTATAAAATAGTAAAAGAGGGCGTAAAATCGAAAACCTAATTTGGAAACCCTAATCCGGGACGATTGAAGCACGTGCTAAAAAATCGAGTAATTGGCGAAATTTTAAGACATTCTTTTGGGGAATGATTAGGCTTCATGACTTAGAATAGAATTTCGAAGAAAAGGAGTTTATAAAATAGTAAACGATTGCTTAAAATCGAAACCTTATTCCGTGACGTTTAAAGTAGGTGCAAAACAAAAAAAAAAAAAAAAAAAAAAAAAACCGATTAATACTAGATGTTTTTTAAAATTTTTGTGGGAAATGTTGAGGCTTAGTAATATAGAATAGAATGTCGAAGAAACATAGGGTATAAAACAGTAAAAGAGGGCGTAAAATCGAAAACCTAATTTGGACACCCTAATCCGGGACGTTTGAAGCACGTGCTAAAAAATCGAGTAATAGGCGACATTTTAAGAAAGTTTTGTGGGGAATGATTAGGCTTCATGACTTATAATAGAATTTCGAAGAAAAGGAGGGTATAAAATAGTAAACGATTGCTTAAAATCGAAACCTTATTCCGGGACGTTTGAAGCACGTGCAAAAAAAAAAAAAAAAAAACCGAGTAATACTAGATGTTTTTTAAAAATTTTGTGGGAAATGATCATACTTATTAATTTAGAATAGAATGTCGAAGAAACATAGGGTATAAAACAGTAAAAGACGACGTAAAATCGAAAACCGAATTTAGAAACCCTAATCCGGGACGTTTGAAGCACGTGCTAAAAAATCAAGAAATAGGTGACATTTTAAGAAATTTTTGTTGAGAATGATTAGGCTTCATTACTTAGATTAGAATTTCGAAGAAAAGGAGTGTATAAAATAGTAAACGATTGCTTAAAATTGAAACCTTATTCCGGGACGTTTGAAGCACGTGCAAAAAAAAAGAAAAAAAAAACCGAGTAATACTAGATGTTTTTTAAAATTTTTGTGGGAAATGATCTGGCTTAGTAATTTAGAATAGAATGTCGAAGAAACATAGGGTATAAAACAGTAAAAGAGGTCGTAAAATCAAAAACCTAATTTTGAAACCCTAATCCGGGTCGTTTGAAGCACGTGCTAAAAAATCAAGAAATAGGCGACATTTTAAGAAATTTTTGTGGGGAATGATTAGGCTTCATGACTTAGAATAGAATTTCGAAAAAAAGGAGTGTATAAAATAGTAAACGATTGCTTAAAATCGAAACCTTATTCCGGGACGTTCGAAGCACGTGAAAAAAAAAATCGAGTAATACTAGATGTTTTTTAAAAATTTTGTGGGAAATGATCATGCTTATTAATTTAGAATAGAATGTCGAAGAAACATAGGGTATAAAACAGTAAAAGACGGCGTAAAATCGAAAACCGAATTTGGAAACCGTAATCCGGGACGTTTGAAGCACGTGCTAAAAAATCAAGAAATAGGCGACATTTTAAGAAATTTTTGTTGAGAATGATTAGGCTTCATGACTTAGAATAGAATTTCGAAAAAAAGGAGTGTATAAAATAGTAAACGATTGCTTAAAATCGAAACCTTATTCCGGGACGTTTGAAGCACGTGCAAAAAAAATAAAAAAATAAAAAACCGAGTAATACTAGATGTTTTTTAAAAATTTTGTGGGAAATGATCATGCTTATTAATTTAGAATAGAATGTCGAAGAAACATAGGGTATAAAATAGTAAAAGAGGGCATAAAATCGAAAACCTAATTTGGAAACCCTAATTCGGGACGTTTGAAGCACGTGCTAAAAAATCGAGTAATAGGCGACATTTTAAGAAATTTTTGTGGGGAATGATTAGGCTTCATGACTTAGAATAGAATTTCGAAGAAAAGGAGGGTATAAAATAGTAAACGATTGCTTAAAATCGAAACCTTATTCCGGGACGTTTGAAGCACGTGCAAAAAAAAAAAAAAAAAAACAAAAAAAAAACCGAGTATCACTGGATGTTTTTTAGAAATTTTGTGGGAAATGATCATGCTTATTAATTTAGAATAGAATGTCGAAGAAACATAGGGTATAAAACAGTAAAAGACGACGTAAAATCGAAAACCGAATTTGGAAACCCTAACCCGGGACGTTTGAAGCACGTGCTAAAAAATCAAGAAATAGGTGACATTTTAAGAAATTTTTGTGGGGAATGATTAGGCTTCATGACTTAGAATAGAATTTTGAAAAAAAGGAGTGTATAAAATAGTAAATGATTGCTTAAAATCGAAACCTTATTCCGGGACGTTTGAAGCACGTGCAAAAAAAATAAAAAAATAAAAAACCGAGTAATACTAGATGTTTTTTAAAAATTATGTGGGAAATGATCATGCTTATTAATTTAGAATAGAATGTCGAAGAAACATAGGGTATAAAACAGCAAAAGAGGGCGTAAAATCAAAAACCTAATTTGTAAACCCTAATCCGGGTCGTTTGAAGCACGTGCTAAAAAATCGAGTAATAGGCGACATTTTAAGAAATTTTAGCGGGGAATGATTAGGCTTCATGACTTAGAATAGAATTTCGAAGAAAAGGAGTGTATAAAATAGTAAACGATTGCTTAAAATCGAAACCTTATTCCGGGACGTTTGAAGCACGTGAAAAAAAAAAAAAAAAAAAAGCCAGTAATACTAGATGTTTTTTAAAATTTTTGTGGGAAATGATAAGGATTAGTAATTTAGAATAGAATGTCAAAGAAACATAGGGTATAAAACAGTAAAAGAGGGCGTAAAATCGAAAACCGAATTTGGAAACCCTAATCCGGGACGTTTGAAGAACGTGCTAAAAAATCGAGTAATAGGCGACATTTTAAGAAATTTTAGTGGGGAATGATTAGGCTTCATGACTCAGAATAGAATTTCGAAGAAAAGGAGTGTATAAAATAGTAAACGATTGCTTAAAATCGAAACCTTATTCCGGGACGTTCGAAGCACGTGCAAAAAAAAAAAAAAAAAAAAAAAAACGAGTAATACTGGATGTTTTTTAAAAATTTTGTGGGAAATGATCATGCTTATTAATTTGGAATAGAATGTCGAAGAAACATAGGGTATAAAACAGTAAAAGACGGCGTAAAATCGAAAACCGAATTTGGAAACCCTAATCCGGGACGTTTGAAGCACGTGCTAAAAAATCAAGAAATAGGCGACATTTTAAGAAATTTTTGTGGGGAATGATTAGGCTTCATGACTTAGAATAGAATTTCGAAAAAAAGGAGTGTATAAAATAGTAAACGATTGCTTAAAATCGAAACCTTATTCCGGGACGTTTGAAGCACGTGCAAAAAAAATAAAAAAATAAAAAACCGAGTAATACAAGATGTTTTTTAAAATTTTTGTGGGAAATGATCTGGCTTTGTAATTTAGAATAGAATGTCGAAGAAACATAGGGTATAAAACAGTAGAAGAGGGCGTAAAATCGAAAACCGAATTTGGAAACCCTAATCCGGGACGTTTGAAGCACGTGATAAAAAATCGAGTAATAGGCGACATTTTAAGAAATTTTAGTTGGGAATGATTAGGCTTCATGACTCAGAATAGAATTTCGAAGAAAAGGAGTTTTTAAAATAGTAAACGATTGCTTAAAATCGAAACCTTATTCCGGGACGTTCGAAGCACGTGCAAAAAAAATAAAAAAAAAAAACCGAGTAATACTAGATGTTTTTTTAATTTTTGTGGGAAATGATAAGGCTTAGTAATTTAGAATAGAATGTCGAAGAAACATAGGGTATAAAACAGTAAAAGAGGGCGTAAAATCGAAAACAAAATTTGGAAACCCTAATCCGGGACGTTTGAAGCACGTGCTAAAAAATCAAGAAATAGGCGACATTTTAAGAAATTTTTGTGGGGAATGATTAGGCTTCATGACTTAGAATAGAATTTCGAAAAAAAGGAGTGTATAAAATAGTAAACGATTGCTTAAAATCGAAACCTTATTCCGGGACGTTTGAAGCACGTGAAAAAAAAAATCGAGTAATACTAGATGTTTTTTAAAAATTTTGTGGGAAATGATCATGCTATTTAATTTAGAATAGAATGTCGAAGAAACATAGGGTATAAAACAGTAAAAGACGGCGTAAAATCGAAAACCGAATTTGGAAACCCTAATCCGGGTCGTTTGAAGCAGGTGCTAAAAAATCGAGTAATAGGCGACATTTTAAGAAATATTAGTGGGGAATGATTAGGCTTCATGACTTAGAATAGAATTTCGAAGAAAAGGAGTGTATAAAATAGTAAACGATTGCTTAAAATCGAAACCTTATTCCGGGACGTTCGAAGCACATGCAAAAAAAAAAAAAAAAAAAAAAAAACCGAGTAATACTAGATGTTTTTTAAAAATTTTGTGGGAAATGATCATGCTTATTAATTTAGAATAGAATGTCGAAGAAACATAGGGTATAAAATAGTAAAAGAGGGCATAAAATCGAAAACCTAATTTGGAAAACCTAATCCGGGACGTTTGAAGCACGTGCTAAAAAATCGATTAATAGGTGACATTTTAAGAAATTTTTGTTGAGAATGATTAGGCTTCATTACTTAGAATAGAATTTCGAAGAAAAGGAGTGTATAAAATAGTAAACGATTGCTTAAAATGGAAACCTTATTCCGGTACGTTTGAAGCACGTGCAAAAAAAAAGAAAAAAAACCGAGTAATACTAGATGTTTTTTAAAATTTTTGTGGGAAATAATCAGGCTTAGTAATTTAGAATAGAATGTCGAAGAAACATAGGGTATAAGACAGTAAAAGAGGGAGTAAAATAAAAAACCTAATTTGGAAACCCTAATCCGGGTCGTTTGAAGCAGGTGCTAAAAAATCGAGTAATAGGCGACATTTTAAGAAATATTAGTGGGGAATGATTAGGCTTCATGACTTAGAATAGAATTTCGAAGAAAAGGAGTGTATAAAATAGTAAACGATTGCTTAAAATCGAAACCTTATTCCGGGACGTTCGAAGCACATGCAAAAAAAAAAAAAAAAAAAAAAAACCGAGTAATACTAGATGTTTTTTAAAAATTTTGTGGGAAATGATCATGCTTATTAATTTAGAATAGAATGTCGAAGAAACATAGGGTATAAAACAGTAAAAGACGGCGTAAAATCGAAAACCGAATTTGGAAACCGTAATCCGGGACGTTTGAAGCACGTGCTAAAAAATCAAGAAATAGGCGACATTTTAAGAAATTTTTGTGGGGAATGATTAGGCTTCATGACTTAGAATAGAATTTCGAAAAAAAGGAGTGTATAAAATAGTAAACGATTGCTTAAAATCGAAACCTTATTCCGGGACGTTTGAAGCACGTGCGAAAAAAATAAAAAAATAAAAAACCGAGTAATACTAGATGTTTTTTAAAAATTTTGTGGGAAATGATCATGCTTATTAATTTAGAATAGAATGTCGAAGAAACATAGGGTATAAAATAGTAAAAGAGGGCATAAAATCGAAAACCTAATTTGGAAACCCTAATTCGGGACGTTTGAAGCACGTGCTAAAAAATCGAGTAATAGGCGACATTTTAAGAAATTTTTGTGGGGAATGATTAGGCTTCATGTCTTAAAATAGAATTTCGAAGAAAAGGAGGGTATAAAATAGTAAACGATTGCTTAAAATCGAAACCTTATTCCGGGACGTTTGAAGCACGTGCAAAAAAAAAAAAAACAAAAAAAAAACCGAGTATCACTAGATGTTTTTTAAAAATTTTGTGGGAAATGATCATGCTTATTAATTTAGAATAGAATGTCGAAGAAACATAGGGTATAAAACAGTAAAAGACGACGTAAAATCGAAAACCGAATTTGGAAACCCTAACCCGGGACGTTTGAAGCACGTGCTAAAAAATCAAGAAATAGGTTACATTTTAAGAAATTTTTGTGGGGAATGATTAGGCTTCATGACTTAGAATAGAATTTCGAAAAAAAGGAGTGTATAAAATAGTAAATGATTGTTTAAAATCGAAACCTTATTCCGGGACGTTTGAAGCACGTGCAAAAAAAATAAAAAAATAAAAAACCAAGTAATACTAGATGTTTTTTAAAAATTATGTGGGAAATGATCATGCTTATTAATTTAGAATAGAATGTCGAAGAAACATAGGGTATAAAACAGCAAAAGAGGGCGTAAAATCGAAAACCTAATTTGGAAAACCTAATCCGGGACGTTTGAAGCACGTGCTAAAAAATCGATTAATAGGTGACATTTTAAGAAATTTTTGTTGAGAATGATTAGGCTTCATTACTTAGAATAGAATTTCGAAGAAAAGGAGTGTATAAAATAGTAAACGATTGCTTAAAATTGAAACCTTATTTCGGGACGTTTGAAGCACGTGCAAAAAAAAAGAAAAAAAAACCGAGTAATACTAGATGTTTTTTAAAATTTTTGTGGGAAATGATCTGGCTTAGTAATTTAGAATAGAATGTCGAAGAAACATAGGGTATAAAACAGTAAAAGAGGTCGTAAAATCAAAAACCTAATTTGGAAACCCTAATCCGGGTCGTTTGAAGCACGTGCTAAAAAATCGAGTAATAGGCGACATTTTAAGAAATTTTAGTGGGGAATGATTAGGCTTCATGACTTAGAATAGAATTTCGAAGAAAAGGAGTGTATAAAATAGTAAACGATTGCTTAAAATCGAAACCTTATTCCGGGACGTTTGAAGCACGTAAAAAAAAAAAAAAAAGCAAGTAATACTAGATGTTTTTTTAAATTTTTGTGGGAAATGATAAGGATTAGTAATTTAGAATAGAATGTCGAAGAAACATAGGGTATAAAACAGTAAAAGAGGGCGTAAAATCGAAAACCGAATTTGGAAACCCTAATCCGGGACGTTTGAAGAACGTGCTAAAAAATCGAGTAATAGGCGACATTTTAAGAAATTTTAGTGGGGAATGATTAGGCTTCATGACTCAGAATAGAATTTCGAAGAAAATGAGTGTATAAAATAGTAAACGATTGCTTAAAATCAAAACCTTATTCCGGGACGTTCGAAGCACGTGCAAAAAAAAAAAAAAAAAAAAACGAGTAATACTGGATGTTTTCTAAAAATTTTTTGGGAAATGATCATGCTTATTAATTTGGAATAGAATGTCGAAGAAACATAGGGTATAAAAAAGTAAAAGACGGCGTAAAATCGAAAACCGAATTTGGAAACCCTAATCCGGGACGTTTGAAGCACGTGCTAAAAAATCAAGAAATAGGCGACATTTTAAGAAATTTTTGTGGGGAATGATTAGGCTTCATGACTTATGATAGAATTTCGAAAAAAAGGAGTGTATAAAATAGTAAACGATTGCTTAAAATCGAAACCTTATTCCAGGACGTTTGAAGCACGTGCAAAAAAAATAAAAAAATAAAAAACCGAGTAATACAAGATGTTTTTTAAAATTTTTGTGGGAAATGATCTGGCTTAGTAATTTAGAATAGAATGTCGAAGAAACATAGGGTATAAAACAGTAGAAGAGGGCGTAAAATCGAAAACCGAATTTGGAAACCCTAATCCGGGACGTTTGAAGCACGTGATAAAAAATCGAGTAATAGGCGACATTTTAAGAAATTTTAGTGGGGAATGATTAGGCTTCATGACTCAGAATAGAATTTCGAAGAAAAGGAGTTTTTAAAATAGTAAACGATTGCTTAAAATCGAAACCTTATTCCGGGACGTTCGAAGCACGTGCAAAAAAAAAAAAAAAAAAAAAAACCGAGTAATACTAGATGTTTTTTTAAATTTTTGTGGGAAATGATAAGGCTTAGTAATTTAGAATAGAATGTCGAAGAAACATAGGGTATAAAACAGTAAAAGAGGGCGTAAAATCGAAAACAAAATTTGGAAACCCTAATCCGGGACTTTTGAAGCACGTGCTAAAAAATCAAGAAATAGGCGACATTTTAAGAAATTTTTGTGGGGAATGATTAGGCTTCATGACTTAGAATAGAATTTCGAAAAAAAGGAGTGTATAAAGTAGTAAACGATTGCTTAAAATCGAAACCTTATTCCGGGACGTTTGAAGCACGTGAAAAAAAAAAAAAATCGAGTAATACTAGATGTTTTTTAAAAATTTTGTGGGAAATGATCATGCTATTTAATTTAGAATAGAATGTCGAAGAAACATAGGGTATAAAACAGTAAAAGACGGCGTAAAATCGAAAACCGAATTTGGAAACCCTAATCCGGGACGTTTGAAGCACGTGCTAAAAAATCAAGAAATAGGCGACATTTTAAGAAATTTTTGTGGGGAATGATTAGGCTTCATGACTTAGAATAGAATTTCGAAAAAAAGGAGTGTATAAAATAGTAAACGATTGCTTAAAATCGAAACCTTATTCCGGGACGTTTGAAGCACGTGAAAAAAAAATAAAAAAATAAAAAACCGAGTAATACTAGATGTTTTTTAAAAATTTTGTGGGAAATGATCATGCTTATTAATTTAGAATAGAATGTCGAAGAAACATAGGGTATAAAACAGTAAAAGAGGGCGTAAAATCGAAAACCTAATTTGGAAACCCTAATCCAGGACGTTTGAAGCACGTGCTAAAAAATCGAGTAATAGGTGACATTTGAAGAAATTTTTGTTGAGAATGATTAGGCTTCATTACTTAGAATAGAATTTCGAAGAAAAGGAGTGTATAAAATAGTAAACGATTGCTTAAAATTGAAACCTTATTTCGGGACGTTTGAAGCACGTGCAAAAAAAAAGAAAAAAAAACCGAGTAATACTAGATGTTTTTTAAAATTTTTGTGGGAAATGATCTGGCTTAGTAATTTAGAATAGAATGTCGAAGAAACATAGGGTATAAAACAGTAAAAGAGGTCGTAAAATCAAAAACCAAATTTGGAAATCCTAATCCGGGACGTTTGAAGCACGTTCTAAAAAATCGAGTATTAGGCGACATTTTAAGAAATTTTTGTGGGGAATGATTAGGCTTCATGACTTAGAATAGAATTTCGAAGAAAAGGAGTGTATAAAATAGTAAACAATTGCTTAAAATCGAAACCTTATTCCGGGACGTTTGAAGCACGTGCAAAAAAAAAAAAAAAAAAAAAAAAAAAAATGAGTAATACTGGATGTTTTTTAAAAATTTTTTGGGAAATGATCATGCTTATTAATTTGGAATAGAATGTCGAAGAAACATAGGGTATAAAAAAGTAAAAGACGGCGTAAAATCGAAAACCGAATTTGGAAACCCTAATCCGGGACGTTTGAAGCACGTGCTAAAAAATCAAGAAATAGGCGACATTTTAAGAAATTTTTGTGGGGAATGATTAGGCTTCATGACTTATGATAGAATTTCGAAAAAAAGGAGTGTATAAAATAGTAAACGATTGCTTAAAATCGAAACCTTATTCCAGGACGTTTGAAGCACGTGCAAAAAAAATAAAAAAATAAAAAACCGAGTAATACAAGATGTTTTTTAAAATTTTTGTGGGAAATGATCTGGCTTAGTAATTTAGAATAGAATGTCGAAGAAACATAGGGTATAAAACAGTAGAAGAGGGCGTAAAATCGAAAACCGAATTTGGAAACCCTAATCCGGGACGTTTGAAGCACGTGATAAAAAATCGAGTAATAGGCGACATTTTAAGAAATTTTAGTGGGGAATGATTAGGCTTCATGACTCAGAATAGAATTTCGAAGAAAAGGAGTTTTTAAAATAGTAAACGATTGCTTAAAATCGAAACCTTATTCCGGGACGTTCGAAGCACGTGCAAAAAAAAAAAAAAAAAAAAACTGAGTAATACTAGATGTTTTTTTAAATTTTTGTGGGAAATGATAAGGCTTAGTAATTTAGAATAGAATGTCGAAGAAACATAGGGTATAAAACAGTAAAAGAGGGCGTAAAATCGAAAACAAAATTTGGAAACCCTAATCCGGGACTTTTGAAGCACGTGCTAAAAAATCAAGAAATAGGCGACATTTTAAGAAATTTTTGTGGGGAATGATTAGGCTTCATGACTTAGAATAGAATTTCGAAAAAAAGGAGTGTATAAAATAGTAAACGATTGCTTAAAATCGAAACCTTATTCCGGGACGTTTGAAGCACGTGAAAAAAAAATAAAAAAATAAAAAACCGAGTAATACTAGATGTTTTTTAAAAATTTTGTGGGAAATGATCATGCTTATTAATTTAGAATAGAATGTCGAAGAAACATAGGGTATAAAACAGTAAAAGAGGGCGTAAAATCGAAAACCTAATTTGGAAACCCTAATCCAGGACGTTTGAAGCACGTGCTAAAAAATCGAGTAATAGGTGACATTTGAAGAAATTTTTGTTGAGAATGATTAGGCTTCATTACTTAGAATAGAATTTCGAAGAAAAGGAGTGTATAAAATAGTAAACGATTGCTTAAAATTGAAACCTTATTTCGGGACGTTTGAAGCACGTGCAAAAAAAAAGAAAAAAAAACCGAGTAATACTAGATGTTTTTTAAAATTTTTGTGGGAAATGATCTGGCTTAGTAATTTAGAATAGAATGTCGAAGAAACATAGGGTATAAAACAGTAAAAGAGGTCGTAAAATCAAAAACCAAATTTGGAAATCCTAATCCGGGACGTTTGAAGCACGTTCTAAAAAATCGAGTATTAGGCGACATTTTAAGAAATTTTTGTGGGGAATGATTAGGCTTCATGACTTAGAATAGAATTTCGAAGAAAAGGAGTGTATAAAATAGTAAACAATTGCTTAAAATCGAAACCTTATTCCGGGACGTTTGAAGCACGTGCAAAAAAAAAAAAAAAAAAAAAAAAAAAAATGAGTAATACTGGATGTTTTTTAAAAATTTTTTGGGAAATGATCATGCTTATTAATTTGGAATAGAATGTCGAAGAAACATAGGGTATAAAAAAGTAAAAGACGGCGTAAAATCGAAAACCGAATTTGGAAACCCTAATCCGGGACGTTTGAAGCACGTGCTAAAAAATCAAGAAATAGGCGACATTTTAAGAAATTTTTGTGGGGAATGATTAGGCTTCATGACTTATGATAGAATTTCGAAAAAAAGGAGTGTATAAAATAGTAAACGATTGCTTAAAATCGAAACCTTATTCCAGGACGTTTGAAGCACGTGCAAAAAAAATAAAAAAATAAAAAACCGAGTAATACAAGATGTTTTTTAAAATTTTTGTGGGAAATGATCTGGCTTAGTAATTTAGAATAGAATGTCGAAGAAACATAGGGTATAAAACAGTAGAAGAGGGCGTAAAATCGAAAACCGAATTTGGAAACCCTAATCCGGGACGTTTGAAGCACGTGATAAAAAATCGAGTAATAGGCGACATTTTAAGAAATTTTAGTGGGGAATGATTAGGCTTCATGACTCAGAATAGAATTTCGAAGAAAAGGAGTTTTTAAAATAGTAAACGATTGCTTAAAATCGAAACCTTATTCCGGGACGTTCGAAGCACGTGCAAAAAAAAAAAAAAAAAAAACTGAGTAATACTAGATGTTTTTTTAAATTTTTGTGGGAAATGATAAGGCTTAGTAATTTAGAATAGAATGTCGAAGAAACATAGGGTATAAAACAGTAAAAGAGGGCGTAAAATCGAAAACAAAATTTGGAAACCCTAATCCGGGACTTTTGAAGCACGTGCTAAAAAATCAAGAAATAGGCGACATTTTAAGAAATTTTTGTGGGGAATGATTAGGCTTCATGACTTAGAATAGAATTTCGAAAAAAAGGAGTGTATAAAATAGTAAACGATTGCTTAAAATCGAAACCTTATTCCGGGACGTTTGAAGCACGTGAAAAAAAAAATCGAGTAATACTAGATGTTTTTTAAAAATTTTGTGGGAAATGATCATGCTATTTAATTTAGAATAGAATGTCGAAGAAACATAGGGTATAAAACAGTAAAAGACGGCGTAAAATTGAAAACCGAATTTGGAAACCCTAATCCGGGACGTTTGAAGCACGTGCTAAAAAATCGAGTAATAGGCGACATTTTAAGAAATTTTTGTGGAGAATGATTAGGCTTCATTACTTAGAATAGAATTTCGAAGAAAAGGAGTGTATAAAATAGTAAACGATTGCTTAAAATGGAAACCTTATTCCGGTACGTTTGAAGCACGTGCAAAAAAAATAAAAAAATAAAAAACCGAGTAATACTACATGTTTTTTAAAAATTTAATGGGAAATCATCATGATTATTAATTTAGAATAGAATGTCGAAGAAACATAGGGTATAAAACAGTAAAAGACGACGTAAAATCGAAAACCGAATTTGGAAACCCTAATCCGGGACGTTTGAAGCACGTGCTAAAAAATCAAGAAATAGGCGACATTTTAAGAAATTTTTGTGGGGAATGATTAGGCTTCATGAATTAGAATAGAATTTCGAAAAAAAGGAGTGTATAAAATAGTAAACGATTGCTTAAAATCGAAACCTTATTCAGAACGTTTGAAGCACGTGCAAAAAAAATAAAAAAATAAAAAACCGAGTAATACTACATGTTTTTTAAAAATTTAATGGGAAATCATCATGATTATTAATTTAGAATAGAATGTCGAAGAAACATAGGGTATAAAACAGTAAAAGACGACGTAAAATCGAAAACCGAATTTGGAAACCCTAATCCGGGACGTTTGAAGCACGTGCTAAAAAATCAAGATATAGGTGACATTTTAAGAAATTTTTGTGCGGAATGATTAGGCTTCATGACTTAGAATAGAATTTCGAAAAAAAGGAGTGTATAAAATAGTAAATGATTGCTTAAAATCGAAACCTTATTCCGGGACGTTTGAAGCACGTGCGAAAAAAATAAAAAAATAAAAAACCGAGTAATACTAGATGTTTTTTAAAAATTTTGTGGGAAATGATCATGCTTATTAATTTAGAATAGAATGTCGAAGAAACATAGGGTATAAAACAGTAAAAGAGGGCGTAAAATCGAAAACCTAATTTGGAAACCCTAATCCGGGACGTTTGAATCACGTGCTAAAAAATCGAGTAATAGGTGACATTTTAAGAAAATTTTGTTGAGAATGATTAGGCTTCATTACTTAGAATAGAATTTCGAAGAAAAGGAGTGTATAAAATAGTAAACGATTGCTTAAAATTGAAACCTTATTCCGGGACGTTTGAAGCACGTGCAAAAAAAAAGAAAAAAAAAACCGAGTAATACTAGATGTTTTTTAAAATTTTTGTGGGAAATGATCTGGCTTAGTAATTTAGAATAGAATGTCGAAGAAACATAGGGTATAAAACAGTAAAAGAGGTCGTAAAATCAAAAATCTAATTTGGAAACCCTAATCCGGGTCGTTTGAAGCACGTGCTAAAAAATCGAGTAATAGGCGACATTGTAAGAAATTTTTGTGGGGAATGATTAGGCTTCATGACTTAGAATAGAACTTCGACAAAAAGGAGTATATAAAATAGTAAACGATTGCCTAAAATCGAAACCTTGTTCCACGACGATTGAAGCACATGCAAAAAAAAAAAAAAAAAACAAAAAAAAACCGAGTAATACTAGATGTTTTTTAAAATTTTTGTGGGAAATGATAAGGCTTAGTAATATAGAATAGAATGTCGAAGAAACATAGGGTATAAAATAGTAAAGAGATCGTAAAATCGAAAACCTAATTTGGAAACCCTAATCTGGGACGATTGAAGCACGTGCTAAAAATTCGAGTAATTGGCGAAATTTTAAGACATTTTTTTGGGGAATGATTAGGCTTCATGACTTCTTATCGAATTTCGAAGAAAAGGAGTGTATAAAATGGTAAACGATTGCTTAAAATCCAAACCTTATTCCGTGACGTTTGAAGCAGGTGCAAAAAAAAAAAAAAAAAAAAAAAAAAACCGATTAATACTAGATGTTTTTTAAAATTTTTGTGGGAAATGTTGAGGCTTAATTATTTAGAATAGAATGTCGAAGAAACATAGGGTATAAAACAGTAAAAGAGGGCGTAAAATCGAAAACCTAATTTCGAAACCCTAATCCGGGACGTTTGAAGCACGTGCTAAAAAATCGAGTAATAGGCGACATTTTAAGAAATTTTTGTGGAGAATGATTAGGCTTCATTACTTACAATAGAATTTCGAAGAAAAGGAGTGTATAAAATAGTAAACGATTGCTTAAAATGGAAACCTTATTCCGGGACGTTTGAAGCACGTGCAAAAAAAAAGAAAAAAAAAACCGAGTAATACTAGATGTTTTTTAAAATTTTTGTGGGAAATGATCAGGCTTAGTAATTTAGAATAGAATGTCGAAGAAACATAGGGTATAAAACAGTAAAAGAGGGAGTAAAATCAAAAACCTAATTTGGAAACCCTAATCCGGGTCGTTTGAAGCAGGTGCTAAAAAATCGAGTAATAGGCGACATTTTAAGAAATATTAGTCGGGAATGATTAGGCTTCATGACTTAGAATAGAATATCGAAGAAAAGGAGGGTATAAAATAGTAAACGATTGCTTAAAATCGAAACCTTATTCCGGGACGTTTGAAGCACGTGCAAAAAAAAAAAAAAAAAAAAAACCGAGTAATACTAGATGTTTTTTAAAAATTTTGTGGGAAATGATCATGCTTATTAATTTAGAATAGAATGTCGAAGAAACATAGGGTATAAAACAGTAAAAGACGGCGTAAAATTGAAAACCGAATTTGGAAACCCTAATCCGGGACGTTTGAAGCACGTGCTAAAAAATCAAGAAATAGGCGACATTTTAAGAAATTTTTGTGGGGAATGATTAGGCTTCATGACTTAGAATAGAATTTCGAAAAAAAGGAGTGTATAAAATAGTAAACGATTGCTTAAAATCGAAACCTTATTCCGGGACGTTTGAAGCACGTGCAAAAAAAAAATAAAAAAATAAAAAACCGAGTAATACTAGATGTTTTTTAAAAATTTTGTGGGAAATGATCATGCTTATTAATTTAGAATAGAATGTCGAAGAAACATATGGTATAAAACAGTAAAAGAGGGCGTAAAATCGAAAACCTAATTTGGAAATCCTAATCCGGGACGTTTGAAGCACGTGCTAAAAAATCGAGTAATAGGCGACATTTTAAGAAATTTTAGTGGGGAATGATTAGGCTTCATGACTCAGAATAGAATTTCGAAGAAAAGGAGTGTATAAAATAGTAAACGATTGCTTAAAATCGAAACCTTATTTCGGGACGTTCAAAGCACGTGCAAAGAAAATAAAAAAATAAAAAACCGAGTAATACTAGATATTTTTTAAAATTTTTTTGGGAAATGATCATGCTTATTAATTTAGAATAGAATGTCGAAGAAACATAGGGTATAAAACAGTAAAAGAGGGCGTAAAATCGAAAACCTAATTTGGAAACCCTAATCTGGGACGTTTGAAGCACGTGCTAAAAAATCGAGTAATAGGCGACATTTTAAGAAAGTTTTGTAGGGAATGATTAGGCTTCATGACTTAGAATAGAATTTCGAAGAAAATTAGGGTATAAAATAGTAAACGATTGCTTAAAATCGAAACCTTATTCCGAGACGTTTGAAGCACGTGCAAAAAAAATAAAAAAATAAAAAACCGAGTAATACTAGATGTTTTTTAAAAATTATGTGGGAAATGATCATGCTTATTAATTTAGAATAGAATGTCGAAGAAACATAGGGTATAAAACAGTAAAAGAGGGCGTAAAATCGAAAACCTAATTTGGAAATCCTAATCCGGGACGTTTGAAGCACGTGCTAAAAAATCGAGTAATAGGCGACATTTTAAGAAATTTTAGTGGGGAATGATTAGGCTTCATGACTCATAATAGAATTTCGAAGAAAAGGAGTGTATAAAATAGTAAACGATTGCTTAAAATCGAAACCTTATTCCGGGACGTTTGAAGCACGTGCAAAAAAAATAAAAAAATAAAAAACCGAGTAATACTAGATGTTTTTTAAAAATTATGTGGGAAATGATCATGCTTATTAATTTAGAATAGAATGTCGAAGAAACATAGGGTATAAAACAGTAAAAGAGGGCGTAAAATCGAAAACCTAATTTGGAAACCCTAATCCGGGACGTTTGAAGCACGTGCTAAAAAATCGAGTAATAGGCGACATTTTAAGAAAGTTTTGAGGGAATGATTAGGCTTCATGACTTAGAATAGAATTTCGAAGAAAAGGAGGGTATAAAATAGTAAACGATTGCTTAAAATCGAAACCTTATTCCGGGACGTTTGAAGCACGTGCAAAAAAAATAAAAAAATAAAAAACCGAGTAATACTAGATGTTTTTTAAAAATTATGTGGGAAATGATCATGCTTATTAATTTAGAATAGAATGTCGAAGAAACATAGGGTATAAAACAGTAAAAGAGGGCGTAAAATCGAAAACCTAATTTGGAAACCCTAATCCGGGACGTTTGAAGCACGTGCTAAAAAATCGAGTAATAGGCGACATTTTAAGAAATTTTAGTGGGGAATGATTAGGCTTCATGACTCAGAATAGAATTTCGAAGAAAAGGAGTGTATAAAATAGTAAACGATTGCTTAAAATCGAAACCTTATTCCGGGACGTTCGAAGCACGTGCAAAGAAAATAAAAAAATAAAAAACCGAGTAATACTAGATATTTTTTAAAATTTTTGTGGGAAATGATCATGCTTATTAATTTAGAATAGAATGTTGAAGAAACATAGGGTATAAAATAGTAAAAGAGTGCGTAAAATCGAAAACCTAATTTGGAAATCCTAATCAGGGACGTTTGAAGCACGTGCTAAAAAATCGAGTAAAAGGCGACATTTTAAGAAATTTTAGTGGGGAATGATTAGGCTTCATGACTCAGAATAGAATTTCGAAGAAAAGAAGTGTATAAAATAGTAAACGATTGCTTAAAATCGAAACTTTATTCCGGGACGTTCGAAGCACGTGCAAAGAAAATAAAAAAATAAAAAACCGAGTAATACTAGATATTTTTTAAAATTTTTTTGGGAAATGATCATGCTTATTAATTTAGAATAGAATGTCGAAGAAACATAGGGTATAAAACAGTTAAAGAGGGCATAAAATCGAAAACCTAATTTGGAAACCCTAATCCGGGACGTTTGAAGCACGTGCTAAAAAATCGAGTAATAGGCGACATTTTAAGAAAGTTTTGTGGGGAATGATTAGGCTTCATGACTTAGAATAGAATTTCGAAGAAAAGGAGGGTATAAAATAGTAAACAATTGCTTAAAATCGAAACCTTATTCCGGGACGTTTGAAGCACGTGCAAAAAAAATAAAAAAATAAAAAACCGAGTAATACTAGATGTTTTTTAAAAATTATGTGGGAAATGATCATGCTTATTAATTTAGAATAGAATGTCGAAGAAACATAGGGTATAAAACAGTAAAAGAGGGCGTAAAATCGAAAACCTAATTTGGAAATCCTAATCCGGGACGTTTGAAGCACGTGCTAAAAAATCGAGTAATAGGCGACATTTTAAGAAAGTTTTGTGGGGAATGATTAGGCTTCATGACTTAGAATAGAATTTCGAAGAAAAGGAGGGTATAAAATAGTAAACAATTGCTTAAAATCGAAACCTTATTCCGGGACGTTTGAAGCACGTGCAAAAAAAATAAAAAAATAAAAAACCGAGTAATACTAGATGTTTTTTAAAAATTATGTGGGAAATGATCATGCTTATTAATTTAGAATAGAATGTCGAAGAAACATAGGGTATAAAACAGTAAAAGAGGGCGTAAAATCGAAAACCTAATTTGGAAACCCTAATCCGGGACGTTTGAAGCACGTGCTAAAAAATCGAGTAATAGGCGACATTTTAAGAAAGTTTTGTGGGGAATGATTAGGCTTCATGACTTAGAATAGAATTTCGAAGAAAAGGAGGGTATAAAATAGTAAACGATTGCTTAAAATCGAAACCTTATTCCGGGACGTTTGAAGCACGTGCAAAAAAAAATAAAAAAATAAAAAACCGAGTAATACTAGATGTTTTTTAAAAATTATGTGGGAAATGATCATGCTTATTAATTTAGAATAGAATGTCGAAGAAACATAGGGTATAAAACTGTAAAAGAGTGCGTAAAATCGAAAACCTAATTTGGAAATCCTAATCAGGGACGTTTGAAGCACGTGCTAAAAAATCGAGTAATAGGCGACATTTTAAGAAATTTTAGTGGGGAATGATTAGGCTTCATGACTCAGAATAGAATTTCGAAGAAAAGGAGTGTATAAAATAGTAAACGATTGCTTAAAATCGAAACCTTATTCCGGGACGTTCGAAGCACGTGCAAAGAAAATAAAAAAATAAAAAACCGAGTAATACTAGATATTTTTTAAAATTTTTGTGGGAAATGATCATGCTTATTAATTTAGAATAGAATGTCGAAGAAACATAGGGTATAAAATAGTAAAAGAGTGCGTAAAATCGAAAACCTAATTTGGAAATCCTAATCAGGGACGTTTGAAGCACGTGCTAAAAAATCGAGTAAAAGGCGACATTTTAAGAAATTTTAGTGGGGAATGATTAGGCTTCGTGACTCAGAATAGAATTTCGAAGAAAAGGAGTGTATAAAATAGTAAACGATTTCTTAAAATCGAAACCTTATTCCGGGACGTTCGAAGCACGTGCAAAGAAAATAAAAAAATAAAAAACCGAGTAATACTAGATATTTTTTAAATTTTTTTTGGGAAATGATCATGCTTATTAATTTAGAATAGAATGTCGAAGAAACATAGGGTATAAAACAGTTAAAGAGGGCATAAAATCGAAAACCTAATTTGGAAACCCTAATCCGGGACGTTTGAAGCACGTGCTAAAAAATCGAGTAATAGGCGACATTTTAAGAAAGTTTTGTGGGGAATGATTAGGCTTCATGACTTAGAATAGAATTTCGAAGAAAAGGAGGGTATAAAATAGTAAACAATTGCTTAAAATCGAAACCTTATTCCGGGACGTTTGAAGCACGTGCAAAAAAAATAAAAAAATAAAAAACCGAGAATACTAGATGTTTTTTAAAAATTATGTGGGAAATGATCATGCTTATTAATTTAGAATAGAATGTCGAAGAAACATAGGGTATAAAACAGTAAAAGAGGGCGTAAAATCGAAAACCTAATTTGGAAACCCTAATCCGGGACGTTTGAAGCACGTACTAAAAAATCGAGTAATAGGCGACATTTTAAGAAAGTTTTGTGGGGAATGATTAGGCTTCATGACTTAGAATAGAATTTCGAAGAAAATTAGGGTATAAAATAGTAAACGATTGCTTAAAATCGAAACCTTATTCCGAGCCGTTTGAAGCACGTGCAAAAAAAATAAAAAAATAAAAACCGAGTAATACTAGATGTTTTTTAAAAATTATGTGGGAAATGATCATGCTTATTAATTTAGAATAGAATGTCGAAGAAACATAGGGTATAAAACAGTAAAAGAGGGCGTAAAATCGAAAACCTAATTTGGAAATCCTAATCCGGGACGTTTGAAGCACGTGCTAAAAAATTGAGTAATAGGCGACATTTGAAGAAAGTTTTGTGGGGAATGATTAGGCTTCATGACTTAGAATAGAATTTCGAAGAAAAGGAGGGTATAAAATAGTAAACGATTGCTTAAAATCGAAACCTTATTCCGGGACGTTTGAAGCACGTGCAAAAAAAATAAAAAAATAAAAAACCGAGTAATACTAGATGTTTTTTAAAAATTATGTGGGAAATGATCATGCTTATTAATTTAGAATAGAATGTCGAAGAAACATAGGGTATAAAACAGTAAAAGAGGGCGTAAAATCGAAAACCTAATTTGGAAACCCTAATCCGGGACGTTTGAAGCACGTGCTAAAAAATCGAGTAATAGGCGACATTTTAAGAAATTTTAGTGGGGAATGATTAGGCTTCATGACTCAGAATAGAATTTCGAAGAAAAGGAGTGTATAAAATAGTAAACGATTGCTTAAAATCGAAACCTTATTCCGGGACGTTCGAAGCACGTGCAAAGAAAATAAAAAAATAAAAAACCGAGTAATACTAGATATTTTTTAAAATTTTTTTGGGAAATGATCATGCTTATTAATTTAGAATAGAATGTCGAAGAAACATAGGGTATAAAACAGTAAAAGAGTGCGTAAAATCGAAAACCTAATTTGGAAATCCTAATCAGGGACGTTTGAAGCACGTGCTAAAAAATCGAGTAATAGGCGACATTTTAAGAAATTTTAGTGGGGAATGATTAGGCTTCATGACTCAGAATAGAATTTCGAAGAAAAGGAGTGTATAAAATAGTAAACGATTGCTTAAAATCGAAACCTTATTCCGGGACGTTCGAAGCACGTGCAAAGAAAATAAAAAAATAAAAAACCGAGTAATACTAGATATTTTTTAAAATTTTTTTGGGAAATGATCATGCTTATTAATTTAGAATAGAATGTCGAAGAAACATAGGGTATAAAAAAGTTAAAGAGGGCATAAAATCGAAAACCTAATTTGGAAACCCTAATCCGGGACGTTTGAAGCACGTGCTAAAAAATCGAGTAATAGGCGACATTTTATGAAAGTTTGGTGGGGAATGATTAGACTTCATGACTTAGAATAGAATTTCGAAGAAAAGGAGGGTATAAAATAGTAAACAATTGCTTAAAATCGAAACCTTATTCCGGGACGTTTGAAGCACGTGCAAAAAAAATAAAAAAATAAAAAACCGAGTAATACTAGATGTTTTTTAAAAATTATGTGGGAAATGATCATGCTTATTAATTTAGAATAGAATGTCGAAGAAACTTAGGGTATAAAACAGTAAAAGAGGGCGTAAAATCGAAAACCTAATTTGGAAACCCTAATCCGGGACGTTTGAAGCACGTGCTAAAAAATCGAGTAATAGGCGACATTTTAAGAAAGTTTTGTGGGGAATGATTAGGCTTCATGACTTAGAATAGAATTTCGAAGAAAAGGAGGGTATAAAATAGTAAACGATTGCTTAAAATCGAAACCTTATTCCGGGACGTTTGAAGCACGTGCAAAAAAAATAAAAAAATAAAAAACCGAGTAATACTAGATGTTTTTTAAAAATTATGTGGGAAATGATCATGCTTATTAATTTAGAATAGAATGTCGAAGAAACATAGGGTATAAAACAGTAAAAGAGGGCGTAAAATCGAAAACCTAATTTGGAAACCCTAATCCGGGACGTTTGAAGCACGTGCTAAAAAATCGAGTAATAGGCGACATTTTAAGAAAGTTTTGTGGGGAATGATTAGGCTTCATGACTTAGAATAGAATTTCGAAGAAAAGGAGGGTATAAAATAGTAAACGATTGCTTAAAATCGAAACCTTATTCCGGGACGTTTGAAGCACGTGCAAAAAAAATAAAAAAATAAAAACCCGAGTAATACTAGATGTTTTTTAAAAATTATGTGGGAAATGATCATGCTTATTAATTTAGAATAGAATGTCGAAGAAACATAGGGTATAAAACAGTAAAAGAGTGCGTAAAATCGAAAACCTAATTTGGAAATCCTAATCAGGGACGTTTGAAGCACGTGCTAAAAAATCGAGTAATAGGCGACATTTTAAGAAATTTTAGTGGGGAATGATTAGGCTTCATGACTCAGAATAGAATTTCGAAGAAAAGGAGTGTATAAAATAGTAAACGATTGCTTAAAATCGAAACCTTATTCCGGGACGTTCGAAGCACGTGCAAAGAAAATAAAAAAATAAAAAACCGAGTAATACTAGATATTTTTTAAAATTTTTGTGGGAAATGATCATGCTTATTAATTTAGAATAGAATGTCGAAGAAACATAGGGTATAAAATAGTAAAAGAGTGCGTAAAATCGAAAACCTAATTTGGAAATCCTAATCAGGGACGTTTGAAGCACGTGCTAAAAAATCGAGTAAAAGGCGACATTTTAAGAAATTTTAGTGGGGAATGATTAGGCTTCGTGACTCAGAATAGAATTTCGAAGAAAAGGAGTGTATAAAATAGTAAACGATTGCTTAAAATCGAAACCTTATTCCGGGACGTTCGAAGCACGTGCAAAGAAAATAAAAAAATAAAAAACCGAGTAATACTAGATATTTTTTAAAATTTTTTTGGGAAATGATCATGCTTATTAATTTAGAATAGAATGTCGAAGAAACATAGGGTATAAAACAGTAAAAGAGTGCGTAAAATCGAAAACCTAATTTGGAAATCCTAATCAGGGACGTTTGAAGCACGTGCTAAAAAATCGAGTAATAGGCGACATTTTAAGAAATTTTAGTGGGGAATGATTAGGCTTCATGACTCAGAATAGAATTTCGAAGAAAAGGAGTGTATAAAATAGTAAACGATTGCTTAAAATCGAAACCTTATTCCGGGACGTTCGAAGCACGTGCAAAGAAAATAAAAAAATAAAAAACCGAGTAATACTAGATATTTTTTAAAATTTTTTTGGGAAATGATCATGCTTATTAATTTAGAATAGAATGTCGAAGAAACATAGGGTATAAAAAAGTTAAAGAGGGCATAAAATCGAAAACCTAATTTGGAAACCCTAATCCGGGACGTTTGAAGCACGTGCTAAAAAATCGAGTAATAGGCGACATTTTATGAAAGTTTGGTGGGGAATGATTAGACTTCATGACTTAGAATAGAATTTCGAAGAAAAGGAGGGTATAAAATAGTAAACAATTGCTTAAAATCGAAACCTTATTCCGGGACGTTTGAAGCACGTGCAAAAAAAATAAAAAAATAAAAAACCGAGTAATACTAGATGTTTTTTAAAAATTATGTGGGAAATGATCATGCTTATTAATTTAGAATAGAATGTCGAAGAAACTTAGGGTATAAAACAGTAAAAGAGGGCGTAAAATCGAAAACCTAATTTGGAAACCCTAATCCGGGACGTTTGAAGCACGTGCTAAAAAATCGAGTAATAGGCGACATTTTAAGAAAGTTTTGTGGGGAATGATTAGGCTTCATGACTTAGAATAGAATTTCGAAGAAAAGGAGGGTATAAAATAGTAAACGATTGCTTAAAATCGAAACCTTATTCCGGGACGTTTGAAGCACGTGCAAAAAAAATAAAAAAATAAAAAACCGAGTAATACTAGATGTTTTTTAAAAATTATGTGGGAAATGATCATGCTTATTAATTTAGAATAGAATGTCGAAGAAACATAGGGTATAAAACAGTAAAAGAGGGCGTAAAATCGAAAACCTAATTTGGAAACCCTAATCCGGGACGTTTGAAGCACGTGCTAAAAAATCGAGTAATAGGCGACATTTTAAGAAAGTTTTGTGGGGAATGATTAGGCTTCATGACTTAGAATAGAATTTCGAAGAAAAGGAGGGTATAAAATAGTAAACGATTGCTTAAAATCGAAACCTTATTCCGGGACGTTTGAAGCACGTGCAAAAAAAATAAAAAAATAAAAACCCGAGTAATACTAGATGTTTTTTAAAAATTATGTGGGAAATGATCATGCTTATTAATTTAGAATAGAATGTCGAAGAAACATAGGGTATAAAACAGTAAAAGAGTGCGTAAAATCGAAAACCTAATTTGGAAATCCTAATCAGGGACGTTTGAAGCACGTGCTAAAAAATCGAGTAATAGGCGACATTTTAAGAAATTTTAGTGGGGAATGATTAGGCTTCATGACTCAGAATAGAATTTCGAAGAAAAGGAGTGTATAAAATAGTAAACGATTGCTTAAAATCGAAACCTTATTCCGGGACGTTCGAAGCACGTGCAAAGAAAATAAAAAAATAAAAAACCGAGTAATACTAGATATTTTTTAAAATTTTTGTGGGAAATGATCATGCTTATTAATTTAGAATAGAATGTCGAAGAAACATAGGGTATAAAATAGTAAAAGAGTGCGTAAAATCGAAAACCTAATTTGGAAATCCTAATCAGGGACGTTTGAAGCACGTGCTAAAAAATCGAGTAAAAGGCGACATTTTAAGAAATTTTAGTGGGGAATGATTAGGCTTCGTGACTCAGAATAGAATTTCGAAGAAAAGGAGTGTATAAAATAGTAAACGATTGCTTAAAATCGAAACCTTATTCCGGGACGTTCGAAGCACGTGCAAAGAAAATAAAAAAATAAAAAACCGAGTAATACTAGATATTTTTTAAAATTTTTTTGGGAAATGATCATGCTTATTAATTTAGAATAGAATGTCGAAGAAACATAGGGTATAAAACAGTAAAAGAGTGCGTAAAATCGAAAACCTAATTTGGAAATCCTAATCAGGGACGTTTGAAGCACGTGCTAAAAAATCGAGTAATAGGCGACATTTTAAGAAATTTTAGTGGGGAATGATTAGGCTTCATGACTCAGAATAGAATTTCGAAGAAAAGGAGTGTATAAAATAGTAAACGATTGCTTAAAATCGAAACCTTATTCCGGGACGTTCGAAGCACGTGCAAAGAAAATAAAAAAATAAAAAACCGAGTAATACTAGATATTTTTTAAAATTTTTTTGGGAAATGATCATGCTTATTAATTTAGAATAGAATGTCGAAGAAACATAGGGTATAAAAAAGTTAAAGAGGGCATAAAATCGAAAACCTAATTTGGAAACCCTAATCCGGGACGTTTGAAGCACGTGCTAAAAAATCGAGTAATAGGCGACATTTTATGAAAGTTTGGTGGGGAATGATTAGACTTCATGACTTAGAATAGAATTTCGAAGAAAAGGAGGGTATAAAATAGTAAACAATTGCTTAAAATCGAAACCTTATTCCGGGACGTTTGAAGCACGTGCAAAAAAAATAAAAAAATAAAAAACCGAGTAATACTAGATGTTTTTTAAAAATTATGTGGGAAATGATCATGCTTATTAATTTAGAATAGAATGTCGAAGAAACATAGGGTATAAAACAGTAAAAGAGGGCGTAAAATCGAAAACCTAATTTGGAAACCCTAATCCGGGACGTTTGAAGCACGTGCTAAAAAATCGAGTAATAGGCAACATTTTAAGAAAGTTTTGTGGGGAATGATTAGGCTTCATGACTTAGAATAGAATTTCGAAGAAAAGGAGGGTATAAAATAGTAAACGATTGCTTAAAATCGAAACCTTATTCCGGGACGTTTGAAGCACGTGCAAAAAAAATAAAAAAATAAAAAACCGAGTAATACTAGATGTTTTTTAAAAATTATGTGGGAAATGATCATGCTTATTAATTTAGAATAGAATGTCGAAGAAACATAGGGTATAAAACAGTAAAAGAGGGCGTAAAATCGAAAACCTAATTTGGAAACCCTAATCCGGGACGTTTGAAGCACGTGCTAAAAAATCGAGTAATAGGCGACATTTTAAGAAAGTTTTGTGGGGAATGATTAGGCTTCATGACTTAGAATAGAATTTCGAAGAAAAGGAGGGTATAAAATAGTAAACGATTGCTTAAAATCGAAACCTTATTCCGGGACGTTTGAAGCACGTGCAAAAAAAATAAAAAAATAAAAACCCGAGTAATACTAGATGTTTTTTAAAAATTATGTGGGAAATGATCATGCTTATTAATTTAGAATAGAATGTCGAAGAAACATAGGGTATAAAACAGTAAAAGAGTGCGTAAAATCGAAAACCTAATTTGGAAATCCTAATCAGGGACGTTTGAAGCACGTGCTAAAAAATCGAGTAATAGGCGACATTTTAAGAAATTTTAGTGGGGAATGATTAGGCTTCATGACTCAGAATAGAATTTCGAAGAAAAGGAGTGTATAAAATAGTAAACGATTGCTTAAAATCGAAACCTTATTCCGGGACGTTCGAAGCACGTGCAAAGAAAATAAAAAAATAAAAAACCGAGTAATACTAGATATTTTTTAAAATTTTTGTGGGAAATGATCATGCTTATTAATTTAGAATAGAATGTCGAAGAAACATAGGGTATAAAATAGTAAAAGAGTGCGTAAAATCGAAAACCTAATTTGGAAATCCTAATCAGGGACGTTTGAAGCACGTGCTAAAAAATCGAGTAAAAGGCGACATTTTAAGAAATTTTAGTGGGGAATGATTAGGCTTCGTGACTCAGAATAGAATTTCGAAGAAAAGGAGTGTATAAAATAGTAAACGATTGCTTAAAATCGAAACCTTATTCCGGGACGTTCGAAGCACGTGCAAAGAAAATAAAAAAATAAAAAACCGAGTAATACTAGATATTTTTTAAAATTTTTTTGGGAAATGATCATGCTTATTAATTTAGAATAGAATGTCGAAGAAATATAGGGTATAAAACAGTTAAAGAGGGCATAAAATCGAAAACCTAATTTGGAAACCCTAATCCGGGACGTTTGAAGCACGTGCTAAAAAATCGAGTAATAGGCGACATTTTAAGAAAGTTTTGTGGGGAATGATTAGGCTTCATGACTTAGAATAGAATTTCGAAGAAAAGGAGGGTATAAAATAGTAAATAATTGCTTAAAATCGAAACCTTATTCCGGGACGTTTGAAGCACGTGCAAAAAAAATAAAAAAATAAAAAACCGAGTAATACTAGATGTTTTTTAAAAATTATGTGGGAAATGATCATGATTATTAATTTAGAATAGAATGTCGAAGAAACATAGGGTATAAAACAGTAAAAGAGGGCGTAAAATCGAAAACCTAATTTGGAAACCCTAATCCGGGACGTTTGAAGCACGTACTAAAAAATCGAGTAATAGGCGACATTTTAAGAAAGTTTTGTGGGGAATGATTAGGCTTCATGACTTAGAATAGAATTTCGAAGAAAATTAGGGTATAAAATAGTAAACGATTGCTTAAAATCGAAACCTTATTCCGAGACGTTTGAAGCACGTGCAAAAAAAATAAAAAAATAAAAACCGAGTAATACTAGATGTTTTTTAAAAATTATGTGGGAAATGATCATGCTTATTAATTTAGAATAGAATGTCGAAGAAACATAGGGTATAAAACAGTAAAAGAGTGCGTAAAATCGAAAACCTAATTTGGAAATCCTAATCAGGGACGTTTGAAGCACGTGCTAAAAAATCGAGTAATAGGCGACATTTTAAGAAATTTTAGTGGGGAATGATTAGGCTTCATGACTCAGAATAGAATTTCGAAGAAAAGGAGTGTATAAAATAGTAAACGATTGCTTAAAATCGAAACCTTATTCCGGGACGTTCGAAGCACGTGCAAAGAAAATAAAAAAATAAAAAACCGAGTAATACTAGATATTTTTTAAAATTTTTGTGGGAAATGATCATGCTTATTAATTTAGAATAGAATGTCGAAGAAACATAGGGTATAAAATAGTAAAAGAGTGCGTAAAATCGAAAACCTAATTTGGAAATCCTAATCAGGGACGTTTGAAGCACGTGCTAAAAAATCGAGTAAAAGGCGACATTTTAAGAAATTTTAGTGGGGAATGATTAGGCTTCGTGACTCAGAATAGAATTTCGAAGAAAAGGAGTGTATAAAATAGTAAACGATTGCTTAAAATCGAAACCTTATTCCGGGACGTTCGAAGCACGTGCAAAGAAAATAAAAAAATAAAAAACCGAGTAATACTAGATATTTTTTAAATTTTTTTTGGGAAATGATCATGCTTATTAATTTAGAATAGAATGTCGAAGAAACATAGGGTATAAAACAGTTAAAGAGGGCATAAAATCGAAAACCTAATTTGGAAACCCTAATCCGGGACGTTTGAAGCACGTGCTAAAAAATCGAGTAATAGGCGACATTTTAAGAAAGTTTTGTGGGGAATGATTAGGCTTCATGACTTAGAATAGAATTTCGAAGAAAAGGAGGGTATAAAATAGTAAACAATTGCTTAAAATCGAAACCTTATTCCGGGACGTTTGAAGCATGTGCAAAAAAAATAAAAAAATAAAAAACCGAGTAATACTAGATGTTTTTTAAAAATTATGTGGGAAATGATCATGCTTATTAATTTAGAATAGAATGTCGAAGAAACATAGGGTATAAAACAGTAAAAGAGGGTGTAAAATCGAAAACCTAATTTGGAAACCCTAATCCGGGACGTTTGAAGCACGTACTAAAAAAACGAGTAATAGGCGACATTTTAAGAAAGTTTTGTGGGGAATGATTAGGCTTCATGACTTAGAATAGAATTTCGAAGAAAATTAGGGTATTAAATAGTAAACGATTGCTTAAAATCGAAACCTTATTCCGAGCCGTTTGAAGCACGTGCAAAAAAAATAAAAAAATAAAAACCGAGTAATACTAGATGTTTTTTAAAAATTATGTGGGAAATGATCATGCTTATTAATTTAGAATAGAATGTCGAAGAAACATAGGGTATAAAACAGTAAAAGAGGGCGTAAAATCGAAAACCTAATTTGGAAATCCTAATCCGGGACGTTTGAAGCACGTGCTAAAAAATTGAGTAATAGGCGACATTTTAAGAAAGTTTTGTGGGGAATGATTAGGCTTCATGACTTAGAATAGAATTTCGAAGAAAAGGAGGGTATAAAATAGTAAACGATTGCTTAAAATCGAAACCTTATTCCGGGACGTTTGAAGCACGTGCAAAAAAAATAAAAAAATAAAAAACCGAGTAATACTAGATGTTTTTTAAAAATTATGTGGGAAATGATCATGCTTATTAATTTAGAATAGAATGTCGAAGAAACATAGGCTATAAAACAGTAAAAGAGGGCGTAAAATCGAAAACCTAATTTGGAAATCCTAATCCGGGACGTTTGAAGCACGTGCTAAAAAATCGAGTAATAGGCGACATTTTAAGAAATTTTAGTGGGGAATGATTAGGCTTCATGACTCAGAATAGAATTTCGAAGAAAAGGAGTGTATAAAATAGTAAACGATTGCTTAAAATCGAAACCTTATTCCGGGACGTTCGAAGCACGTGCAAAGAAAATAAAAAAATAAAAAACCGAGTAATACTAGATATTTTTTAAAATTTTTTTGGGAAATGATCATGCTTATTAATTTAGAATAGAATGTCGAAGAAACATAGGGTATAAAACAGTAAAAGAGGGCGTAAAATCGAAAACCTAATTTGGAAACCCTAATCCGGGACGTTTGAAGCACGTGCTAAAAAATCGAGTAATAGGCGACATTTTAAGAAATTTTAGTGGGGAATGATTAGGCTTCATGACTCCGAATAGAATTTCGAAGAAAAGGAGTGTATAAAATAGTAAACGATTGCTTAAAATCGAAACCTTATTCCGGGACGTTCGAAGCACGTGCAAAGAAAATAAAAAAATAAAAAACCGAGTAATACTAGATATTTTTTTAAATTTTTTTGGGAAATGATCATGCTTATTAATTTAGAATAGAATGTCTTAGAAACATAGGGTATAAAACAGTAAAAGAGGGCGTAAAATCGAAAACCTAATTTGGAAACCCTAATCCGGGACGTTTGAAGCACGTGCTAAAAAATCGAGTAATAGGCGACATTTTAAGAAAGTTTTGTGGGGAATGATTAGGCTTCATGACTTAGAATAGAATTTCGAAGAAAAGGAGGGTATAAAATAGTAAACGATTGCTTAAAATCGAAACCTTATTCCGGGAAGTTTGAAGCACGTGCAAAAAAATTAAAAAAATAAATAACCGAGTAATACTAGATGTTTTTTAAAAATTATGTGGGAAATGATCATGCTTATTAATTTAGAATAGAATGTCGAAGAAACATAGGGTATAAAACAGTAAAAAAGGGCGTAAAATCGAAAACCTAATTTGGAAATCCTAATCCGGGACGTTTGAAGCACGTGCTAAAAAATCGAGTAATAGGCGACATTTTAAGAAATTTTAGTGGGTAATGATTAGGCTTCATGACTCAGAATAGAATTTCGAAGAAAAGGAGTGTATAAAATAGTAAACGATTGCTTAAAATCGAAACCTTATTCCGGGACGTTCGAAGCACGTGCAAAGAAAATAAAAAAATAAAAAACCGAGTAATACTAGATATTTTTTAAAATTTTTTTGGGAAATGATCATGCTTATTAATTTAGAATAGAATGTCGAAGAAACATAGGGTATAAAACAGTAAAAGAGGGCGTAAAATCGAAAACCTAATTTGGAAACCCTAATCCGGGACGTTTGAAGCACGTGCTAAAAAATCGAGTAATAGGCGACATTTTAAGAAATTTTAGTGGGGAATGATTAGGCTTCATGACTCCGAATAGAATTTCGAAGAAAAGGAGTGTATAAAATAGTAAACGATTGCTTAAAATCGAAACCTTATTCCGGGACGTTCGAAGCACGTGCAAAGAAAATAAAAAAATAAAAAACCGAGTAATACTAGATATTTTTTTAAATTTTTTTGGGAAATGATCATGCTTATTAATTTAGAATAGAATGTCTTAGAAACATAGGGTATAAAACAGTAAAAGAGGGCGTAAAATCGAAAACCTAATTTGGAAACCCTAATCCGGGACGTTTGAAGCACGTGCTAAAAAATCGAGTAATAGGCGACATTTTAAGAAAGTTTTGTGGGGAATGATTAGGCTTCATGACTTAGAATAGAATTTCGAAGAAAAGGAGGGTATAAAATAGTAAACGATTGCTTAAAATCGAAACCTTATTCCGGGACGTTCGAAGCACGTGCAAAGAAAATAAAAAAATAAAAAACCGAGTAATACTAGATATTTTTTAAAATTTTTTTGGGAAATGATCATGCTTATTAATTTAGAATAGAATGTCGAAGAAACATAGGGTATAAAACAGTAAAAGAGGGCGTAAAATCGAAAACCTAATTTGGAAACCCTAATCCGGGACGTTTGAAGCACGTGCTAAAAAATCGAGTAATAGGCGACATTTTAAGAAATTTTAGTGGGGAATGATTAGGCTTCATGACTCCGAATAGAATTTCGAAGAAAAGGAGTGTATAAAATAGTAAACGATTGCTTAAAATCGAAACCTTATTCCGGGACGTTCGAAGCACGTGCAAAGAAAATAAAAAAATAAAAAACCGAGTAATACTAGATATTTTTTTAAATTTTTTTGGGAAATGATCATGCTTATTAATTTAGAATAGAATGTCTTAGAAACATAGGGTATAAAACAGTAAAAGAGGGCGTAAAATCGAAAACCTAATTTGGAAACCCTAATCCGGGACGTTTGAAGCACGTGCTAAAAAATCGAGTAATAGGCGACATTTTAAGAAAGTTTTGTGGGGAATGATTAGGCTTCATGACTTAGAATAGAATTTCGAAGAAAAGGAGGGTATAAAATAGTAAACGATTGCTTAAAATCGAAACCTTATTCCGGGACGTTTGAAGCACGTGCAAAAAAATTAAAAAAATAAATAACCGAGTAATACTAGATGTTTTTTAAAAATTATGTGGGAAATGATCATGCTTATTAATTTAGAATAGAATGTCGAAGAAACATAGGGTATAAAACAGTAAAAAAGGGCGTAAAATCGAAAACCTAATTTGGAAATCCTAATCCGGGACGTTTGAAGCACGTGCTAAAAAATCGAGTAATAGGCGACATTTTAAGAAATTTTAGTGGGGAATGATTAGGCTTCATGACTCAGAATAGAATTTCGAAGAAAAGGAGTGTATAAAATAGTAAACGATTGCTTAAAATCGAAACCTTATTCCGGGACGTTGGAAGCACGTGCAAAAAAATTAAAAAAATAAATAACCGAGTAATACTAGATGTTTTTTAAAAATTATGTGGGAAATGATCATGCTTATTAATTTAGAATAGAATGTCGAAGAAACATAGGGTATAAAACAGTAAAAAAGGGCGTAAAATCGAAAACCTAATTTGGAAATCCTAATCCGGGACGTTTGAAGCACGTGCTAAAAAATCGAGTAATAGGCGACATTTTAAGAAATTTTAGTGGGGAATGATTAGGCTTCATGACTCAGAATAGAATTTCGAAGAAAAGGAGTGTATAAAATAGTAAACGATTGCTTAAAATCGAAACCTTATTCCGGGACGTTCGAAGCACGTGCAAAGAAAATAAAAAAATAAAAAACCGAGTAATACTAGATATTTTTTAAAATTTTTTTGGGAAATGATCATGCTTATTAATTTAGAATAGAATGTCGAAGAAACATAGGGTATAAAACAGTAAAAGAGGGCGTAAAATCGAAAACCTAATTTGGAAACACTAATCCGGGACGTTTGAAGCACGTGCTAAAAAATCGAGTAATAGGCGACATTTTAAGAAATTTTAGTGGGGAATGATTAGGCTTCATGACTCCGAATAGAATTTCGAAGAAAAGGAGTGTATAAAATAGTAAACGATTGCTTAAAATCGAAACCTTATTCCGAGACGTTCGAAGCACGTGCAAAGAAAATAAAAAAATAAAAAACCGAGTAATACTAGATATTTTTTTAAATTTTTTTGGGAAATGATCATGCTTATTAATTTAGAATAGAATGTCTTAGAAACATAGGGTATAAAACAGTAAAAGAGGGCGTAAAATCGAAAACCTAATTTGGAAACCCTAATCCGGGACGTTTGAAGCACGTGCTAAAAAATCGAGTAATAGGCGACATTTTAAGAAAGTTTTGTGGGGAATGATTAGGCTTCATGACTTAGAATAGAATTTCGAAGAAAAGGAGGGTATAAAATAGTAAACGATTGCTTAAAATCGAAACCTTATTCCGGGACGTTTGAAGCACGTGCAAAAAAATTAAAAAAATAAATAACCGAGTAATACTAGATGTTTTTTAAAAATTATGTGGGAAATGATCATGCTTATTAATTTAGAATAGAATGTCGAAGAAACATAGGGTATAAAACAGTAAAAGAGGGCGTAAAATCGAAAACCTAATTTGGAAACCCTAATCCGGGACGTTTGAAGCACGTGCTAAAAAATCGAGTAATAGGCGACATTTTAAGAAAGTTTTGTGGGGAATGATTAGGCTTCATGACTTAGAATAGAATTTCGAAGAAAAGGAGGGTATAAAATAGTAAACGATTGCTTAAAATCGAAACCTTATTCCGGGACGTTCGAAGCACGTGCAAAGAAAATAAAAAAATAAAAAACCAAGTAATACTAGATATTTTTTAAAATTTTTTTGGGAAATGATCATGCTTATTAATTTAGAATAGAATGTCGAAGAAACATAGGGTATAAAACAGTAAAAGAGGGCATAAAATCGAAAACCTAATTTGGAAACCCTAATCCGGGACGTTTGAAGCACGTGCTAAAAAATCGAGTAATAGGCGACATTTTAAGAAAGTTTTGTGGGGAATGATTAGGCTTCATGACTCAGAATAGAATTTCGAAGAAAATGAGGGTATAAAATAGTAAACAATTGCTTAAAATCGAAACGTTATTCCTGGACGTTTGAAGCACGTGCAAAAAAAATAAAAAAATAAAAAACCGAGTAATACTAGATGTTTTTTAAAAATTATGTGGGAAATGATCATGCTTATTAATTTAGAATAGAATGTCAAAGAAACATAGGGTATAAAACAGTAAAAGAGTGCGTAAAATCGAAAACCTAATTTGGAAATCCTAATCAGGGACGTTTGAAGCACGTGCTAAAAAATCGAGTAATAGGCGACATTTTAAGAAATTTTAGTGGGGAATGATTAGGCTTCATGACTCAGAATAGAATTTCGAAGAAAAGGAGTGTATAAAATAGTAAACGATTGCTTAAAATCGAAACCTTATTCCGGGACGTTCGAAGCACGTGCAAAGAAAATAAAAAAATAAAAAACCGAGTAATACTAGATATTTTTTAAAATTTTTGTGGGAAATGATCATGCTTATTAATTTAGAATAGAATGTCGAAGAAACATAGGGTATAAAACAGTAAAAGAGTGCGTAAAATCGAAAACCTAATTTGGAAATCCTAATCAGGGACGTTTGAAGCACGTGCTAAAAAATCGAGTAATAGGCGACATTTTAAGAAATTTTAGTGGTGAATGATTAGGCTTCATGACTCAGAATAGAATTTCGAAGAAAAGGAGTGTATAAAATAGTAAACGATTGCTTAAAATCGAAACCTTATTCCGGGACGTTCGAAGCACGTGCAAAGAAAATAAAAAAATAAAAAACCGAGTAATACTAGATATTTTTTAAAATTTTTGTGGGAAATGATCATGCTTATTAATTTAGAATAGAATGTCGAAGAAACATAGGGTATAAAACAGTTAAAGAGGGCGTAAAATCGAAAACCTAATTTGGAAACCCTAATCCGGGACGTTTGAAGCACGTGCTAAAAAATCGAGTAATAGGCGACATTTTAAGAAATTTTAGTGGGGAATGATTAGGCTTCATGACTCAGAATAGAATTTCGAAGAAAAGGAGTGTATAAAATAGTAAACGATTGCTTAAAATCGAAACCTTATTCCGGGACGTTCGAAGCACGTGCAAAGAAAATAAAAAAATAAAAAACCGAGTAATACTAGATATTTTTTAAAATTTTTTTGGGAAATGATCATGCTTATTAATTTAGAATAGAATGTCGAAGAAACATAGGGTATAAAACAGTAAAAGAGGGCATAAAATCGAAAACCTAATTTGGAAACCCTAATCCGGGACGTTTGAAGCACGTGCTAAAAAATCGAGTAATAGGCGACATTTTAAGAAAGTTTTGTGGGGAATGATTAGGCTTCATGACTTAGAATAGAATTTCGAAGAAAAGGAGGGTATAAAATAGTAAACAATTGCTTAAAATCGAAACGTTATTCCGGGACGTTTGAAGCACGTGCAAAAAAAATAAAAAAATAAAAAACCGAGTAATACTAGATGTTTTTTAAAAATTATGTGGGAAATGATCATGTTTATTAATTTAGAATAGAATGTCGAAGAAACATAGGGTATAAAACAGTAAAAGAGGGCATAAAATCGAAAACCTAATTTGGAAACCCTAATCCGGGACGTTTGAAGCACGTGCTAAAAAATCGAGTAATAGGCGACATTTTAAGAAAGTTTTGTGGGGAATGATTAGGCTTCATGACTTAGAATAGAATTTCGAAGAAAAGGAGGGTATAAAATAGTAAACAATTGCTTAAAATCGAAACGTTATTCCGGGACGTTTGAAGCACGTGCAAAAAAATTAAAAAAATAAATAACCGAGTAATACTAGATGTTTTTTAAAAATTATGTGGGAAATGATCATGCTTATTAATTTAGAATAGAATGTCGAAGAAACATAGGCTATAAAACAGTAAAAGAGGGCGTAAAATCGAAAACCTAATTTGGAAATCCTAATCCGGGACGTTTGAAGCACGTGCTAAAAAATCGAGTAATAGGCGACATTTTAAGAAATTTTAGTGGGGAATGATTAGGCTTCATGACTCAGAATAGAATTTCGAAGAAAAGGAGTGTATAAAATAGTAAACGATTGCTTAAAATCGAAACCTTATTCCGGGACGTTCGAAGCACGTGCAAAGAAAATAAAAAAATAAAAAACCGAGTAATACTAGATATTTTTTAAAATTTTTTTGGGAAATGATCATGCTTATTAATTTAGAATAGAATGTCGAAGAAACATAGGGTATAAAACAGTAAAAGAGGGCGTAAAATCGAAAACCTAATTTGGAAACCCTAATCCGGGACGTTTGAAGCACGTGCTAAAAAATCGAGTAATAGGCGACATTTTAAGAAATTTTAGTGGGGAATGATTAGGCTTCATGACTCCGAATAGAATTTCGAAGAAAAGGAGTGTATAAAATAGTAAACGATTGCTTAAAATCGAAACCTTATTCCGGGACGTTCGAAGCACGTGCAAAGAAAATAAAAAAATAAAAAACCGAGTAATACTAGATATTTTTTAAAATTTTTTTGGGAAATGATCATGCTTATTAATTTAGAATAGAATGTCTTAGAAACATAGGGTATAAAACAGTAAAAGAGGGCGTAAAATCGAAAACCTAATTTGGAAACCCTAATCCGGGACGTTTGAAGCACGTGCTAAAAAATCGAGTAATAGGCGACATTTTAAGAAAGTTTTGTGGGGAATGATTAGGCTTCATGACTTAGAATAGAATTTCGAAGAAAAGGAGGGTATAAAATAGTAAACGATTGCTTAAAATCGAAACCTTATTCCGGGACGTTCGAAGCACGTGCAAAGAAAATAAAAAAATAAAAAACCGAGTAATACTAGATATTTTTTAAAATTTTTTTGGGAAATGATCATGCTTATTAATTTAGAATAGAATGTCGAAGAAACATAGGGTATAAAACAGTAAAAGAGGGCGTAAAATCGAAAACCTAATTTGGAAACCCTAATCCGGGACGTTTGAAGCACGTGCTAAAAAATCGAGTAATAGGCGACATTTTAAGAAATTTTAGTGGGGAATGATTAGGCTTCATGACTCCGAATAGAATTTCGAAGAAAAGGAGTGTATAAAATAGTAAACGATTGCTTAAAATCGAAACCTTATTCCGGGACGTTCGAAGCACGTGCAAAGAAAATAAAAAAATAAAAAACCGAGTAATACTAGATATTTTTTTAAATTTTTTTGGGAAATGATCATGCTTATTAATTTAGAATAGAATGTCTTAGAAACATAGGGTATAAAACAGTAAAAGAGGGCGTAAAATCGAAAACCTAATTTGGAAACCCTAATCCGGGACGTTTGAAGCACGTGCTAAAAAATCGAGTAATAGGCGACATTTTAAGAAAGTTTTGTGGGGAATGATTAGGCTTCATGACTTAGAATAGAATTTCGAAGAAAAGGAGGGTATAAAATAGTAAACGATTGCTTAAAATCGAAACCTTATTCCGGGACGTTTGAAGCACGTGCAAAAAAATTAAAAAAATAAATAACCGAGTAATACTAGATGTTTTTTAAAAATTATGTGGGAAATGATCATGCTTATTAATTTAGAATAGAATGTCGAAGAAACATAGGGTATAAAACAGTAAAAAAGGGCGTAAAATCGAAAACCTAATTTGGAAATCCTAATCCGGGACGTTTGAAGCACGTGCTAAAAAATCGAGTAATAGGCGACATTTTAAGAAATTTTAGTGGGGAATGATTAGGCTTCATGACTCAAAATAGAATTTCGAATAAAAGGAGTGTATAAAATAGTAAACGATTGCTTAAAATCGAAACCTTATTCCGGGACGTTCGAAGCACGTGCAAAGAAAATAAAAAAATAAAAAACCGAGTAATACTAGATATTTTTTAAAATTTTTGTGGGAAATGATCATGCTTATTAATTTAGAATAGAATGTCGAAGAAACATAGGGTATAAAACAGTAAAAGAGTGCGTAAAATCGAAAACCTAATTTGGAAATCCTAATCAGGGACGTTTGAAGCACGTGTTAAAAAATCGAGTAATAGGCGACATTTTAAGAAATTTTAGTGGTGAATGATTAGGCTTCATGACTCAGAATAGAATTTCGAAGAAAAGGAGTGTATAAAATAGTAAACGATTGCTTAAAATCGAAACCTTATTCCGGGACGTTCGAAGCACGTGCAAAGAAAATAAAAAAATAAAAAACCGAGTAATACTAGATATTTTTTAAATTTTTTTTGGGAAATGATCATGCTTATTAATTTAGAATAGAATGTCGAAGAAACATAGGGTATAAAACAGTTAAAGAGGGCGTAAAATCGAAAACCTAATTTGGAAACCCTAATCCGGGACGTTTGAAGCACGTGCTAAAAAATCGAGTAATAGGCGACATTTTAAGAAAGTTTTGTGGGGAATGATTAGGCTTCATGACTTAGAATAGAATTTCGAAGAAAAGGAGGGTATAAAATAGTAAACAATTGCTTAAAATCGAAACGTTATTCCGGGACGTTTGAAGCACGTGCAAAAAAAATAAAAAAATAAAAAACCGAGTAATACTAGATGTTTTTTAAAAATTATGTGGGAAATGATCATGCTTATTAATTTAGAATAGAATGTCGAAGAAACATAGGGTATAAAACAGTAAAAGAGTGCGTAAAATCGAAAACCTAATTTGGAAATCCTAATCAGGGACGTTTGAAGCACGTGCTAAAAAATCGAGTAATAGGCGACATTTTAAGAAATTTTAGTGGGGAATGATTAGGCTTCATGACTCAGAATAGAATTTCGAAGAAAAGGAGTGTATAAAATAGTAAACGATTGCTTAAAATCGAAACCTTATTCCGGGACGTTCGAAGCACGTGCAAAGAAAATAAAAAAATAAAAAACCGAGTAATACTAGATATTTTTTAAAATTTTTGTGGGAAATGATCATGCTTATTAATTTAGAATAGAATGTCGAAGAAACATAGGGTATAAAACAGTAAAAGAGTGCGTAAAATCGAAAACCTAATTTGGAAATCCTAATCAGGGACGTTTGAAGCACGTGTTAAAAAATCGAGTAATAGGCGACATTTTAAGAAATTTTAGTGGTGAATGATTAGGCTTCATGACTCCGAATAGAATTTCGAAGAAAAGGAGTGTATAAAATAGTAAACGATTGCTTAAAATCGAAACCTTATTCCGGGACGTTCGAAGCACGTGCAAAGAAAATAAAAAAATAAAAAACCGAGTAATACTAGATATTTTTTAAATTTTTTTTGGGAAATGATCATGCTTATTAATTTGAATAGAATGTCGAAGAAACATAGGGTATAAAACAGTAAAAGAGGGCGTAAAATCGAAAACCTAATTTGGAAACCCTAATCCGGGACGTTTGAAGCACGTGCTAAAAAATCGAGTAATAGGCGACATTTTAAGAAATTTTAGTGGGGAATGATTAGGCTTCATGACTCCGAATAGAATTTCGAAGAAAAGGAGTGTATAAAATAGTAAACGATTGCTTAAAATCGAAACCTTATTCCGGGACGTTCGAAGCACGTGCAAAGAAAATAAAAAAATAAAAAACCGAGTAATACTAGATATTTTTTAAAATTTTTTTGGGAAATGATCATGCTTATTAATTTAGAATAGAATGTCGAAGAAACATAGGGTATAAAACAGTTAAAGAGGGCGTAAAATCGAAAACCTAATTTGGAAACCCTAATCCGGGACGTTTGAAGCACGTGCTAAAAAATCGAGTAATAGGCGACATTTTAAGAAAGTTTTGTGGGGAATGATTAGGCTTCATGACTTAGAATAGAATTTCGAAGAAAAGGAGTGTATAAAATAGTAACCGATTGCTTAAAATCGAAACCTTATTCCGGGACGTTCGAAGCACGTGCAAAGAAAATAAAAAAATAAAAAACCGAGTAATACTAGATATTTTTTAAAATTTTTTTGGGAAATGATCATGCTTATTAATTTAGAATAGAATGTCGAAGAAACATAGGGTATAAAACAGTAAAAAAGGGCGTAAAATCGAAAACCTAATTTGGAAATCCTAATCCGGGACGTTTGAAGCACGTGCTAAAAAATCGAGTAATAGGCGACATTTTAAGAAATTTTAGTGGGGAATGATTAGGCTTCATGACTCAGAATAGAATTTCGAAGAAAAGGAGTGTATAAAATAGTAAACGATTGCTTAAAATCGAAACCTTATTCCGGGACGTTCGAAGCACGTGCAAAGAAAATAAAAAAATAAAAAACCGAGTAATACTAGATATTTTTTAAAATTTTTTTGGGAAATGATCATGCTTATTAATTTAGAATAGAATGTCGAAGAAACATAGGGTATAAAACAGTTAAAGAGGGCGTAAAATCGAAAACCTAATTTGGAAATCCTAATCAGGGACGTTTGAAGCACGTGCTAAAAAATCGAGTAATAGGCGACATTTTAAGAAAGTTTGGTGGGGAATGATTAGGCTTCATGACTTAGAATAGAATTTCGAAGAAAAGGAGGGTATAAAATAGTAAACGATTGCTTAAAATCGAAACCTTATTCCGAGACGTTTGAAGCACGTGCAAAAAAAATAAAAAAATAAAAACCGAGTAATACTAGATGTTTTTTAAAAATTATGTGGGAAATGATCATGCTTATTAATTTAGAATAGAATGTCGAAGAAACATAGGGTATAAAACAGTAAAAGAGGGCGTAAAATCGAAAACCTAATTTGGAAATCCTAATCCGGGACGTTTGAAGCACGTGCTAAAAAATCGAGTAATAGGCGACATTTTAAGAAAGTTTTGTGGGGAATGATTAGGCTTCATGACTTAGAATAGAATTTCGAAGAAAAGGAGGGTATAAAATAGTAAACGATTGCTTAAAATCGAAACCTTATTCCGGGACGTTTGAAGCACGTGCAAAAAAAATAAAAAAATAAAAAACCGAGTAATACTAGATGTTTTTTAAAATTTTTGTGGGAAATGATCATGCTTATTAATTTAGAATAGAATGTCGAAGAAACATAGGGTATAAAACAGTAAAAGAGTGCGTAAAATCGAAAACCTAATTTGGAAATCCTAATCAGGGACGTTTGAAGCACGTGCTAAAAAATCGAGTAATAGGCGACATTTTAAGAAATTTTAGTGGGGAATGATTAGGCTTCATGACTCAGAATAGAATTTCGAAGAAAAGGAGTGTATAAAATAGTAAACGATTGCTTAAAATCGAAACCTTATTCCGGGACGTTCGAAGCACGTGCAAAGAAAATAAAAAAATAAAAAACCGAGTAATACTAGATATTTTTTAAAATTTTTTTGGGAAATGATCATGCTTATTAATTTAGAGTAGAATGTCGAAGAAACATAGGGTATAAAACAGTTAAAGAGGGCGTAAAATCGAAAACCTAATTTGGAAACCCTAATCCGGGACGTTTGAAGCACGTGCTAAAAAATCGAGTAATAGGCGACATTTTAAGAAAGTTTTGTGGGGAATGATTAGGCTTCATGACTTAGAATAGAATTTCGAAGAAAATTAGGGTATAAAATAGTAAACGATTGCTTAAAATCGAAACCTTATTCCGAGACGTTTGAAGCACGTGCAAAAAAAATAAAAAAATAAAAACCGAGTAATACTAGATGTTTTTTAAAAATTATGTGGGAAATGATCATGCTTATTAATTTAGAATAGAATGTCGAAGAAACATAGGGTATAAAACAGTAAAAGAGGGCGTAAAATCGAAAACCTAATTTGGAAATCCTAATCCGGGACGTTTGAAGCACGTGCTAAAAAATCGAGTAATAGGCGACATTTTAAGAAAGTTTTGTGGGGAATGATTAGGCTTCATGACTTAGAATAGAATTTCGAAGAAAAGGAGGGTATAAAATAGTAAACGATTGCTTAAAATCGAAACCTTATTCCGGGACGTTTGAAGCACGTGCAAAAAAAAGAAAAAAATAAAAAACCGAGTAATACTAGATGTTTTTTAAAAATTATGTGGGAAATGATCATGCTTATTAATTTAGAATAGAATGTCGAAGAAACATAGGGTATAAAACAGTAAAAGAGGGCGTAAAATCGAAAACCTAATTTGGAAATCCTAATCCGGGACGTTTGAAGCACGTGCTAAAAAATCGAGTAATAGGCGACATTTTAAGAAATTTTAGTGGGGAATGATTAGGCTTCATGACTCAGAATAGAATTTTGAAGAAAAGGAGGGTATAAAATAGTAAACGATTGCTTAAAATCGAAACCTTATTCCGGGACGTTCGAAGCACGTGCAAAAAAAATAAAAAAAATAAAAAACCGAGTAATACTAGATATTTTTTAAAATTTTTTTGGGAAATGATCATGCTTATTAATTTAGAATAGAATGTCGAAGAAACATAGGGTATAAAACAGTAAAAGAGGGCGTAAAATCGAAAACCTAATTTGGAAATCCTAATCCGGGACGTTTGAAGCACGTGCTAAAAAATCGAGTAATAGGCGACATTTTAAGAAATTTTAGTGGGGAATGATTAGGCTTCATGACTCAGAATAGAATTTCGAAGAAAAGGAGTGTATAAAATAGTAAACGATTGCTTAAAATCGAAACCTTATTCCGGGACGTTCGAAGCACGTGCAAAGAAAATAAAAAAATAAAAAACCGAGTAATACTAGATATTTTTTAAAATTTTGTTGGGAAATGATCATGCTTATTAATTTAGAATAGAATGTCGAAGAAACATAGGGTATAAAACAGTAAAAGAGGGCGTAAAATCGAAAACCTAATTTGGAAACCCTAATCCGGGACGTTTGAAGCACGTGCTAAAAAATCGAGTAATAGGCGACATTTTAAGAAATTTTAGTGGGGAATGATTAGGCTTCATGACTCAGAATAGAATTTCGAAGAAAAGGAGTGTATAAAATAGTAAACGATTGCTTAAAATCGAAACCTTATTCCGGGACGTTCGAAGCACGTGCAAAGAAAATAAAAAAATAAAAAACCGAGTAATACTAGATATTTTTTAAAATTTTTTTGGGAAATGATCATGCTTATTAATTTAGAATAGAATGTCGAAGAAACATAGGGTATAAAACAGTAAAAGAGGGCGTAAAATCGAAAACCTAATTTGGAAACCCTAATCCGGGACGTTTGAAGCACGTGCTAAAAAATCGAGTAATAGGCGACATTTTAAGAAAGTTTTGTGGGGAATGATTAGGCTTCATGACTTAGAATAGAATTTCGAAGAAAAGGAGGGTATAAAATAGTAAACGATTGCTTAAAATCGAAACCTTATTCCGGGACGTTTGAAGCACGTGCAAAAAAAATAAAAAAATAAAAAACCGAGTAATACTAGATGTTTTTTAAAAATTATGTGGGAAATGATCATGCTTATTAATTTAGAATAGAATGTCGAAGAAACATAGGGTATAAAACAGTAAAAGAGGGCGTAAAATCGAAAACCTAATTTGGAAATCCTAATCCGGGACGTTTGAAGCACGTGCTAAAAAATCGAGTAATAGGCGACATTTTAAGAAATTTTAGTGGGGAATGATTAGGCTTCATGACTCAGAATAGAATTTTGAAGAAAAGGAGGGTATAAAATAGTAAACGATTGCTTAAAATCGAAACCTTATTCCGGGACGTTCGAAGCACGTGCAAAAAAAATAAAAAAAATAAAAAACCGAGTAATACTAGATATTTTTTAAAATTTTTTTGGGAAATGATCATGCTTATTAATTTAGAATAGAATGTCGAAGAAACATAGGGTATAAAACAGTAAAAGAGGGCGTAAAATCGAAAACCTAATTTGGAAATCCTAATCCGGGACGTTTGAAGCACGTGCTAAAAAATCGAGTAATAGGCGACATTTTAAGAAATTTTAGTGGGGAATGATTAGGCTTCATGACTCAGAATAGAATTTCGAAGAAAAGGAGTGTATAAAATAGTAAACGATTGCTTAAAATCGAAACCTTATTCCGGGACGTTCGAAGCAAGTGCAAAGAAAATAAAAAAATAAAAAACCGAGTAATACTAGATGTTTTTTAAAAATTATGTGGGAAATGATCATGCTTATTAATTTAGAATAGAATGTCGAAGAAACATAGGGTATAAAACAGTAAAAGAGGGCGTAAAATCGAAAACCTAATTTGGAAACCCTAATCCGGGACGTTTGAAGCACGTGCTAAAAAATCGAGTAATAGGCGACATTTTAAGAAATTTTAGTGGGGAATGATTAGGCTTCATGACTCAGAATAGAATTTCGAAGAAAAGGAGTGTATAAAATAGTAAACGATTGCTTAAAATCGAAACCTTATTCCGGGACGTTCGAAGCACGTGCAAAAAAAATAAAAAAATAAAAAACCGAGTAATACTAGATATTTTTTAAAATTTTTTTGGGAAATGATCATGCTTATTAATTTAGAATAGAATGTCGAAGAAACATAGGGTATAAAACAGTAAAAGAGGGGGTAAAATCGAAAACCTAATTTGGAAACCCTAATCCGGGACGTTTGAAGCACGTGCTAAAAAATCGAGTAATAGGCGACATTTTAAGAAATTTTAGTGGGGAATGATTAGGCTTCATGACTCAGAATAGAATTTCGAAGAAAAGGAGTGTATAAAATAGTAAACGATTGCTTAAAATCGAAACCTTATTCCGGGACGTTCGAAGCACGTGCAAAGAAAATAAAAAAATAAAAAACAGAGTAATACTAGATATTTTTTAAAATTTTTTTGGGAAATGATCATGCTTATTAATTTAGAATAGAATGTCGAAGAAACATAGGGTATAAAACAGTAAAAGAGGGCGTAAAATCGAAAACCTAATTTGGAAACCCTAATCCGGGACGTTTGAAGCACGTGCTAAAAAATCGAGTAATAGGCGACATTTTAAGAAAGTTTTGTGGGGAATGATTAGGCTTCATGACTTAGAATAGAATTTCGAAGAAAAGGAGGGTATAAAATAGTAAACGATTGCTTAAAATCGAAACCTTATTCCGGGACGTTTGAAGCACGTGCAAAAAAAATAAAAAAATAAAAAACCGAGTAATACTAGATGTTTTTTAAAAATTATGTGGGAAATGATCATGCTTATTAATTTAGAATAGAATGTCGAAGAAACATAGGGTATAAAACAGTAAAAGAGGGCGTAAAATCGAAAACCTAATTTGGAAACCCTAATCTGGGACGTTTGAAGCACGTGCTAAAAAATCGAGTAATAGGCGACATTTTAAGAAATTTTAGTGGGGAATGATTAGGCTTCATGACTCAGAATAGAATTTTGAAGAAAAGGAGGGTATAAAATAGTAAACGATTGCTTAAAATCGAAACCTTATTCCGGGACGTTCGAAGCACGTGCAAAAAAAATAAAAAAATAAAAAACCGAGTAATACTAGATATTTTTTAAAATTTTTTTGGGAAATGATCATGCTTATTAATTTAGAATAGAATGTCGAAGAAACATAGGGTATAAAACAGTAAAAGAGGGCGTAAAATCGAAAACCTAATTTGGAAATCCTAATCCGGGACGTTTGAAGCACGTGCTAAAAAATCGAGTAATAGGCGACATTTTAAGAAATTTTAGTGGGGAATGATTAGGCTTCATGACTCAGAATAGAATTTCGAAGAAAAGGAGTGTATAAAATAGTAAACGATTGCTTAAAATCGAAACCTTATTCCGGGACGTTCGAAGCACGTGCAAAGAAAATAAAAAAATAAAAAACCGAGTAATACTAGATATTTTTTAAAATTTTGTTGGGAAATGATCATGCTTATTAATTTAGAATAGAATGTCGAAGAAACATAGGGTATAAAACAGTAAAAGAGGGCGTAAAATCGAAAACCTAATTTGGAAACCCTAATCCGGGACGTTTGAAGCACGTGCTAAAAAATCGAGTAATAGGCGACATTTTAAGAAATTTTAGTGGGGAATGATTAGGCTTCATGACTCAGAATAGAATTTCGAAGAAAAGGAGTGTATAAAATAGTAAACGATTGCTTAAAATCGAAACCTTATTCCGGGACGTTTGAAGCACGTGCAAAGAAAATAAAAAAATAAAAAACCGAGTAATACTAGATATTTTTTAAAAATTTTTTGGGAAATGATCATGCTTATTAATTTAGAATAGAATGTCGAAGAAACATAGGGTATAAAACAGTAAAAGAGGGCGTAAAATCGAAAACCTAATTTGGAAACCCTAATCCGGGACGTTTGAAGCACGTGCTAAAAAATCGAGTAATAGGCGACATTTTAAGAAATTTTAGTGGGGAATGATTAGGCTTCATGACTCAGAATAGAATTTCGAAGAAAAGGAGTGTATAAAATAGTAAACGATTGCTTAAAATCGAAACCTTATTCCGGGACGTTCGAAGCACGTGCAAAGAAAATAAAAAAATAAAAAACAGAGTAATAATAGATATTTTTTAAAATTTTTTTGGGAAATGATCATGCTTATTAATTTAGAATAGAATGTCGAAGAAACATAGGGTATAAAACAGTAAAAGAGGGCGTAAAATCGAAAACCTAATTTGGAAACCCTAATCCGGGACGTTTGAAGCACGTGCTAAAAAATCGAGTAATAGGCGACATTTTAAGAAAGTTTTGTGGGGAATGATTAGGCTTCATGACTTAGAATAGAATTTCGAAGAAAAGGAGGGTATAAAATAGTAAACGATTGCTTAAAATCGAAACCTTATTCCGGGACGTTTGAAGCACGTGCAAAAAAAAGAAAAAAATAAAAAACCGAGTAATAATAGATGTTTTTTAAAAATTATGTGGGAAATGATCATGCTTATTAATTTAGAATAGAATGTCGAAGAAACATAGGGTATAAAACAGTAAAAGAGGGCGTAAAATCGAAAACCTAATTTGGAAACCCTAATCCGGGACGTTTGAAGCACGTGCTAAAAAATCGAGTAATAGGCGACATTTTAAGAAAGTTTTGTGGGGAATGATTAGGCTTCATGACTTAGAATAGAATTTCGAAGAAAAGGAGGGTATAAAATAGTAAACGATTGCTTAAAATCGAAACCTTATTCCGGGACGTTTGAAGCACGTGCAAAAAAAAGAAAAAAATAAAAAACCGAGTAATAATAGATGTTTTTTAAAAATTATGTGGGAAATGATCATGCTTATTAATTTAGAATAGAATGTCGAAGAAACATAGGGTATAAAACAGTAAAAGAGGGGGTAAAATCGAAAACCTAATTTGGAAACCCTAATCCGGGACGTTTGAAGCATGTGCTAAAAAATCGAGTAATAGGCGACATTTTAAGAAAGTTTTGTGGGGAATGATTAGGCTTCATGACTTAGAATAGAATTTCGAAAAAAAGGAGTGTATAAAATAGTAAACGATTGCTTAAAATCGAAACCTTATTCCGGGACGTTTGAAGCACGTGAAAAAAAAAATCGAGTAATACTAGATGTTTTTTAAAAATTTTGTGGGAAATGATCATGCTATTTAATTTAGAATAGAATGTCGAAGAAACATAGGGTATAAAACAGTAAAAGACGGCGTAAAATCGAAAACCGAATTTGGAAACCCTAATCCGGGACGTTTGAAGCACGTGCTAAAAAATCAAGAAATAGGCGACATTTTAAGAAATTTTTGTGGGGAATGATTAGGCTTCATGACTTATGATAGAATTTCGAAAAAAAGGAGTGTATAAAATAGTAAACGATTGCTTAAAATCGAAACCTTATTCCGGGACGTTTGAAGCACGTGCAAAAAAAATAAAAGAATAAAAAACCGAGTAATACTAGATGTTTTTTAAAAATTTTGTGGGAAATGATCATGCTTATTAATTTAGAATAGAATGTCGAAGAAACATAGGGTATAAAACAGTAAAAGAGGGCGTAAAATCGAAAACCTAATTTGGAAACCCTAATCCAGGACGTTTGAAGCACGTGCTAAAAAATCGAGTAATAGGTGACATTTTAAGAAATTTTTGTTGAGAATGATTAGGCTTCATTACTTAGAATAGAATTTCGAAGAAAAGGAGTGTATAAAATAGTAAACGATTGCTTAAAATTGAAACCTTATTCTGGGACGTTTGAAGCACGTGCAAAATTAAAAAAAAAAAACCGAGTAATACTAGATTTTTTTTAAAATTTTTGTGGGAAATGATTTGGCTTAGTAATTTAGAATAGAATGTCGAAGAAACATAGGGTATAAAACAGTAAAAGAGGTCGTAAAATCAAAAATCAAATTTGGAAATCCTAATCCGGGACGTTTGAAGCACGTTCTAAAAAATCGAGTATTAGGCGACATTTTAAGAAATTTTTGTGGGGAATGATTAGGCTTCATGACTTAGAATAGAATTTCGAAGAAAAGGAGTGTATAAAATAGTAAACGATTGCTTAAAATCGAAACCTTATTCCGGGACGTTTGAAGCACGTGCAAAAAAAAAATAAAAAAATAAAAAACCGAGTAATACTAGATGTTTTTTAAAAATTTTGTGGGAAATGATCATGCTTATTAATTTAGAATAGAATGTCGAAGAAACATAGGGTATAAAACAGTAAAAGAGGGCGTAAAATCGAAAACCTAATTTGGAAACCCTAATCCGGGACGTTTGAAGCACGTGCTAAAAAATCGAGTAATAGGCGACATTTTAAGAAATTTTAGTGGGGAATGATTAGGCTTCATGACTCAGAATAGAATTTCGAAGAAAAGGAGTGTATAAAATAGTAAACGATTGCTTAAAATCGAAACCTTATTCCGGGACGTTCGAAGCACGTGCAAAAAAAATAAAAAAATAAAAAACCGAGTAATACTAGATATTTTTTAAAATTTTTTTGGGAAATGATCATGCTTATTAATTTAGAATAGAATGTCGAAGAAACATAGGGTATAAAACAGTAAAAGAGGTCGTAAAATCAAAAATCAAATTTGGAAATCCTAATCCGGGACGTTTGAAGCACGTTCTAAAAAATCGAGTATTAGGCGACATTTTAAGAAATTTTTGTGGGGAATGATTAGGCTTCATGACTTAGAATAGAATTTCGAAGAAAAGGAGTGTATAAAATAGTAAACGATTGCTTAAAATCGAAACCTTATTCCGGGACGTTTGAAGCACGTGCAAAAAAAAAATAAAAAAATAAAAAACCGAGTAATACTAGATGTTTTTTAAAAATTTTGTGGGAAATGATCATGCTTATTAATTTAGAATAGAATGTCGAAGAAACATAGGGTATAAAACAGTAAAAGAGGGCGTAAAATCGAAAACCTAATTTGGAAACCTTAATCCGGGACGTTTGAATCACGTGCTAAAAAATCGAGTAATAGGTGACATTTTAAGAAATTTTTGTTGAGAATTATTAGGCTTCATTACTTAGATTAGAATTTCGAAGAAAAGGAGTGTATAAAATAGTAAACGATTGCTTAAAATTGAAACCTTATTCCGGGACGTTTGAAGCACGTGCAAAAAAAAAGAAAAAAAAAACCGAGTAATACTAGATGTTTTTTAAAATTTTTGTGGGAAATGATCTGGCTTAGTAATTTAGAATAGAATGTCGAAGAAACATAGGGTATAAAACAGTAAAAGAGGTCGTAAAATCAAAAACCTAATTTTGAAACCCTAATCCGGGTCGTTTGAAGCACGTGCTAAAAAATCGAGTAATAGGCGACATTGTAAGAAATTTTTGTGGGGAATGATTAGGCTTCATGACTTAGAATAGAACTTCGAAAAAAAGGAGTATATAAAATAGTAAACGATTGCCTAAAATCGAAAC